>NC_061092.1:13499032-13506532 GCF_015104395.2 Macrobrachium nipponense | reverse complement strand
TATGCTTTTCATTATAATAAAATAATAATAATAATAATAATAATAATAATAATAATAATAATAATAATAATAATAATAATAATAATATGCCGACGTTTCACAACTCCTCATAGTTGCATTTTCTAGGCAGCAAACAGCGAACATGGCAATCTGTAAACTAATACAATCAGAACTACAAATTATAATTAAATGAAAACATTCAGACTAAAATGACTATTTACTATATATATGTATACTAGTGATCTGAATCGTGCCTCAACAACAGAGATCCAAGCAACTTACATTGCTTAGCCACTGAATAAGTCACACTGGTCACCTGTTTCCTTAAGCAGTAAATTATGTGTCTGGAAGATTGTCGACTGCGGTACATAAGGACAGGGTTTACAGAAATGCATGAAGGGTCTCAAATTCTGGGCACGAATATACGTGTATGTCAAATGAATTTAATTATGAAAATGCGACTGTCACCTGCATGACGAACGAAGACCGAAAATCATTCATGGAATCTTTTTAAAATGCCGAAGATGGTATACCAAGACCACGCCAGCGGTATTGACCCAATATGCGCAGCTGTCATATCGGAAAATTGCTAGAAATATCCCTTCGTCATAAATATCATTTCGTATGTGTTAATGGAAAATAAAAAATACCAAACTCTAAATAATATCGGAAAATTGTTAGAAATATCCCTTCGTCATAAATATAATTTCGTATGTGTTAATGGAAAATAAAAAATACCAAACTCTAAATAATATCGGTAATATTGTTAAGGAAAATAAAAAATCCCTTAATCATAAATTTTAAATAACTTTCGTTTCTGTGTTAATGGAAAATAAAAAATACCAAAACTCTAAAATAATATCGGAAAATTGTTAGAAATATCCCTTCATCATAAATATAATTTCGTATGTGTTAATGGAAAATAAAAAATACCAAACTCTAAATAATATCGGAAAATTGTTAGAAATATCCCTTCGTCATAAATATCATTTCGTATGTGTTAATGGAAAATAAAAAATACCAAACTCTAAATAATATCGGAAAATTGTTAGAAATATCCCTTCGTCATAAATATCATTTCGTATGTGTTAATGGAAAATAAAAAATACCAAACTCTAAATAATATCGGAAAATTGTTAGAAATATCCCTTCGTCATAAATATAATTTCGTATGTGTTAATGGAAAATAAAAAATACCAAACTCTAAATAGTAGTGATATTAAAACTATTATCTAAAGAAACATGACATAGACTATCATCTTTGCATGAAAAGAAATGAATTGCACTAATTCATTATCAGTTCTAAATCTTATGTTGCAACAATAGCACAATCTCAGTGGCGTTTATATCAAAGCAAATACATAAACAACAATGGGAACTATCACAATTTAATCTTAGCTCGATACCAAAACAGCATTGCTCGTATAACAATGAAAAGGATATGGCAAAAACTGCATATCAACGATGCGACTATGTATCATAACCTACGTTATATCATACGAACTTGCAGAACCTCGAAGGGAAAATATTTGCGGAATCCCCCAAAAGTTATTAAAGTAAAAACGCCTTATGCAAACTGAAACACAATAACCATTACGAAGACCTGAACAAGGCAAATGGAAAAAGGATAAGACCCGGACACACCCGAGGAAAAAGAAATAAATAAATAAACAAAATGCGGTGAAACGACTCTACAGAATTTAATTTTCTCTCTCATTTGGTCTGCTAAAACCATTTACATTTTCCCGCTCGGTGGCTTTGCGTGCGTTTTCTTCTGAAATTTCGAATTCACAAACGGGGCCCCTTCTGTAAGGTGGAAGTGGTGTGGTGGAGGACCCACACAAGGCCGGTCGTCCCCTAATAAAAGTCTGTAATTACGCCCTTAAGGGAGAAACGCCGTACCAATCATTGGATTTGTCCCATATAATTATCGACCTATTCGGTCCTCG
Organism: Macrobrachium nipponense; assembly: GCF_015104395.2. Lineage (NCBI taxonomy): Eukaryota > Metazoa > Arthropoda > Malacostraca > Decapoda > Palaemonidae > Macrobrachium > Macrobrachium nipponense. The sequence continues at coordinate 13,504,583 of NC_061092.1, read as the reverse complement.
GTCTTGTCTTGACTGACTTTGTTCCTTCTTGTTTCTCTCATAGTTTTTTTTTTTTTTTTTTTTTTTTTTTTTTTTTTTTTTTTTTTTTCCAGTAGCCTTTTTTTTTCTTTTTTTTTAATGGTAGGTATTGCAGGCTGTGAATTGGGTGGGTGCTGTTTTAGACTTGATGTTGTTTTTCTCAGAAATGGTCTGTGTTAAGAATACTATTGTTGTTCTTTGTTCATATATATATATATATATATATATATATATATATATATATATATATATATATATATATATATATTGTTAACATATTTACACTGACATCATTACGAGATGGAAAAATACATCCACTATTAGTATTATTATCATTATTATTATTATTATTATTATTATTATTATTATTAAAAATGCTCATAGTAGCAAGATTCTTGAAATGGAAAAACAAATCCACAGTTATGTATGGGTACAAATATATTTAAAAATAACTCGGGAATCTGAATCTGTTTAGATTTATTTCTAAACATATTTGTACCCATACATAACTGTGGATTTGTTTCTCCAATTGAAGAAGCATGCTACTATGAGCATTTTTAATAATAATAATAATAATAATAATAATAATAATAATAATAATAATAATAATAATAATAATAACAGAATTAAGCATCTGATATTCATGTACGACATCAAGCTGTATGGTAAGAGCATCAAGGAAATAGATACCCTAATCCAGACTGTAAGGATTGTATCTGGGGACATCAGGATGGAGTTTGGAATAGAAAAATGCGCCTTAGTCAACATACAAAAGGTCAAAGTAACAAGAACTGAAGGGATAAAGCTACCAGATGGGAGCAACATCAAACACATAGATGAGACTGGATACAAATACCTGGGAATAATGGAAGGAGGGGATATAAAACAACAAGAGATGAAGGACACGATCAGGAAAGAATATATGCAGAGACTCAAGGCGATACTCAAGTCAAAACTCAACGCCGGAAATATGACAAAAGCCATAAACACATGGGCAGTGCCAGTAATAAGATACAGCGCAGGAATAGTGGAATGGACGAAGGCAGAACTCAGCAGCATAGATCAGAAAACCAGGAAACATATGACAATACACAAAGCACTACACCCAAGAGCAAATACGGACAGACTATACATAACACGAAAGGAAGGAGGGAGAGGACTACTAAGCATAGAGGACTGCGTCAACATCGAGAAACAGAGCACTGGGGCGGGGAATATCTGAAAACCAGTGAAGACGAGTGGCTAAAGAGTGCATGGGAAGAAGGTCTAATAAAAGTAGACGAAGACCCAGAAATATACAGAGACAGGAGAATGACAAACAGAACAGAGGACTGGCACAACAAACCAATGCACGGACAATACATGAGACAGACTAAAGAACTAACCAGCGATGACACGTGGCAATGGCTACTGAGGGGAGAGCTAAAGAAGGAAACTGAAGGAATGATAACAGCGGCACAAGATCAGGCCCTAAGAACCAGATATGTTCAAAGAACGATAGACGGAAATAACATCTCTCCCATATGTAGGAAGTGCAATACGAAAAATGAAACCATAAACCACATAGCAAGCGAATGTCCGGCACTTGCACAGAACCAGTACAAAAAGAGGCATGATTCAGTGGCAAAAGCCCTCCACTGGAGCCTGTGCAAGAAACATCAGCTACCTTGCAGTAATAAGTGGTACGAACACCAACCTGAGGGAGTGATAGAAAACGATCAGGCAAAGATCCTCTGGGACTATGGTATCAGAACAGATAGGGTGATACGTGCAAATAGACCAGACGTGACGTTGATTGACAAAATCAAGAAGAAAGTATCCATCATTGATGTCGCAATACCATGGGACTCCAGAGTTGAAGAGAAAGAGAGAGAAAAATGGATAAGTATCAAGATCTGAATATAGAAATTAGAAAAATATGGGATATGCCAGTGGAACTCGTACCCATAATCATAGGAGCACTAGGCGCAATCCCAAGATCCCTGAAAAGGAATCTAGAAAAACTAGAGGCTGAAGTAGCTCCAGGACTCATGCAGAAGAGTGTGATCCTAGAAACGGCGCACATAGTAAGAATTGGAAGACTGTGATAGAGCAAAAAATAAAAAAAATAAAAAAATAATAATAATAATATTATTATTATTATTATTATTATGTTCATGGACGACATCAAGCTGTATGGTAAGAGCATCAAGGAAATAGATACCCTAATCCAGACTGTAAGGATTGTATCTGGGGACATCAGGATGGAGTTTGAAATAGAAAAATGTGTCTTAGTCAACATACAAAAGGGCAAAGTAACAAGGACTGAAGGGATAAAGCTACCAGATGGGAACAACATCAAACCCATAGATGAGACGGGATACAAATACCTGGGAATAATGGAAGGAGGGGATATAAAACAACAAGAGATGAAGGACACGATCAGGAAAGAATATATGCAGAGACTCAAGGCGATACTCAAGTCAAAACTCAACGCCGGAAATATGATAAAAGCCATAAACACATGGGCGGTGCCAGTAATCAGATACAGCGCAGGAATAGTGGAATGGACAAAGGCAGAACTTCGCAGCATAGACCAGAAAACGAGGAAACATATGATAATACACAAAGCACTACACCCAAGAGCAAATACGGACAGCCTATACATAACATGAAAGGAAGGAGTGAGGAGACTACTAAGCATAGAGGACTGCGTCAACATCGAGAACAGAGCACTGGGGCAATATATGAAGACCAGTGAAGACGAAGACCCACAAATATACAGAGACAGAAGAAAGACAAGCAGAACAGAGGAATGGCATAACAAACCAATGCACGGACAATACATGAGACAGACTAAAGAACTAGCCAGCGATGACACGTGGCAATGGCTACTGAGGGGAGAGCTCAAGAAGGAAACTGAAGGAATGATAACAGTGGCACAAGATCAGGCCCTAAGAACCAGATATGTCCAAAGAACGATAGATGGAAATAACATCTCTCCCATATGTAGGAAGTGCAATACGAAAAATGAAACCATAAACCACATAGCAAGCGAATGTCCGGCACTTGCACAGAACCAGTACAAAAAGAGGCATGATTCAGTAGCAAAAGCCCTCCACTGGAGCCTGTGCAAGAAACACCAGCTACCTTGCAGTAATAAGTGGTACGAACACCAACCTGAGGGAGTGATAGAAAACGATCAGGCAAAGATCCTCTGGGACTATGGTATCGGAACAGATAGGGTGATACGTGCAAATAGACCAGACGTGACGTTGATTGACAATATCAAGAAGAAAGTATCACTCATTGATATCGCTATACCACTGGACACCAGAGTTGAAGAGAAAGAAAGAGAAAAAATGGATAAGTATCAAGACCTGAAAATAGAAATAAGAAGGATATGGGATATGCCAGTGGAAATTGTACCCATAATCATAAGAACACTAGGCACGATCCCAAGATCCCTGAAAAGGAATCTGGAAAAACTAGAGTCTGAAGTAGCTCCAGGACTCATGCAGAAGAGTGTGATCCTAGAAACGGCGCACATAGTAAGAAAAGTGATGGACTCCTAAGGAGGCAGGATGCAACCCGGAACCCCACACTATAAATACCACCCAGTCGAAATTAGAGGACTGTGATAGAGCAAAAAAAAAAAAATAAATAATAATCATAATAATAATAATAATAATAAATAATAATAATAATAATAACAATAATAATAATATTATTATCATCATCATCATCATCATCATTATTATTATTATTATTATTATTATTATTATTATTATTATTATTATTATTATTATTATCATTATTATTAAAAAGAATGGCAGAGTTGTTAACTGAATTTATCTTATAAAGAATTTTCTCTTTATAAGATAAACTCGGTTCTTTTTAATAAGACATGTATCCGAGAAGGTCTGCTTCCTGCTAATAATAATAATAATAATAATAATAATAATAATAATAATAATAATAATAATAAACTCAGACGGGAGTAGATGAAACACCAGATTAAATCAAATTCCACGCTAAATAAAAACAAATATAATACTGTCTTTCCCACGCTAATGATGACGAGAAATATTATTGTAATACTAATCAGACCACAAGGCAGGTCAGGTAATAAACTCCAAATAAGGAAATTATCTGAAAATATGGCGACCCATCAGATAACGTTGGGTCAGAGGTCATGCTTGCTTCCCATGTTTAATATACTGGTCCACCTTGATACTTTACCGTTCGAGAAGACATATTTCGTTTAAGTATTTCCGAAGAAATTTATATTTTCCCGAGACATTTGGAGGTCGGGAAAAAGAGCTTGGAAATAATGATAAGGAAAATAAACATAATTCACATAATTCTGATGGGCCAAACTTGATTACGTTATCACTTGTGATTGAATGGCATTTTGAAAACTCGTGATCGAAAAATATATCTAAAAGAATCAAAACATTTCGTCTCACTTTAATGGAAGATTAAAAAGAAAAAAAAGTCAGGAATCCGAAAGAGAAGAAAGTTACCGTTGACTTCATACTTGTTTGAAGTTAGTACAATACAAAACCATTAAATAATCGATAACAGCTAAGTTTACTCAACTTCAGCTGGGGCTGCCACCTAACTCAGCGAAAAGCTCCGTTTTAATCCGCATTAAAATTGAACATTAAAACCATTTTAACATCAAGAGCACTCTACAACATAATGATTAAAAAATATATTTAAAAAAAAAATAAATTTCCTTTGTTCCGCAGCAGGCAATATTTGACCGGTTGTAGTCCAGGGATCAGTTCTCTCTCCAGTCTATCTCTCTAGATAGATAGATAGATAGAAAAATAAACAGAGATAGATAGGGGTGACACCAAGTGTTAATCTTCGTTCTATAAGTTTATGTGGTGGCATAATTTGGCATTTCTTGGCGATCACCTGCCCAACTGATGACCAGAGAGAGAGAGAGAGAGAGAGAGAGAGAGAGAGAGAGTATCCTAGAAGCATCACACACTAATTTTGGGGTAACTGAGCTCCTAGACCGAATAAAACTTGTTCGTATAAAAAAAACACGTATACAAAAACGCATACATTGAAAATAAAACAGCTAAACAGGTAAGCAACTGGAGAGAAAGACTACGAATGTGTAAGCGACAACCATAATTATATGAAGGGTTTCGCAATGGTCTGGTAATAACAGTAGTATGATGGCCCTCATGCACGATAAATATATTTGAAAATGACTCGCAAAAGTATCCACGATGAATGAAAATAGAATGATAAGCATATGTGAATGGATATAAGCGCGCATGCGCAATCACTAGCTTAAACTTAAAATAAGAATATAAATACATATATATATATATATATATATATATATATATATATATATATATATATATATATATAATATAATGAAAAATTCTGTAACAACAGAATTCCATCTAATAAAAGGAGCCCATAAAACCCAAAAACACCAAAATATGGAGAAAAAAGTACTATATTTCAGACTGCTGTCTCCCTCTTCAGGTAGAGGGAGACAGCAGTCTCTGAAATATAGTACTTT
>NC_061092.1:13444032-13496532 GCF_015104395.2 Macrobrachium nipponense | reverse complement strand
AAGTGACCTTACAACATGACGTAGAGGAAATGGGCGAAATTCAAGAGTCGCCCACTGATTCCTGAAAGGCGGTCGCTGATTGGTCAGCGACGCGGCCATCGGCTGGCAATTTTGTCTCCCTTCCGTGAGATAATAACGCCTTTCGCGCCGACGGGAAAGCGATTTTTATATACTTTCGTTCCTCCCGGTTCCGTTAACTTCATTTTTACCCTCAAAGGAAATTTCTAGTTTTCTGGGAGGCATTTTTGATATACTTGTTGCGTGCGAATTGTGAATGAAATTGTTGTACGTGTATGGACGTTTCAAGTTTAGTATGCATGCACTTGCGTATGAATCCTCTCTAGAGAAAGGTATAAACATACACATTCGTATGAAGGAGCAATTATAAACATACATGTTCGTATGTATTCAGTTATTAACGTTCATACTCCAGTGTATGTATGTAATTGTATCCATACAAATCCTGTGATATTTGCATAGGAAACACCGATATTATCACAAAGTCTAATACACGCAGATTATTATGTCTCATTAATATCATAAACAAATCAATGAATAGACAAAAACTATAAAATTAAAAAGCACATTAAAAATTCACGGCAACAAATCACCTTTTCCCTTCTGAAATGTTTCGAAAAATCAGTAAAAATCTAAATATGTTATTTTAAGGTTGTTCATCTCTTTGCAACCTTATAGAGCACTAGAGCATTTCTATGCAATAAGATCACTAGGAAAATTAGCTGGTGTTCAAATAAATTTTTCCTAGAATTTACGAAGTCTTAATTTTTAATAAAAATTTCCTATTCACCAAGTCTAACTCAGATATAACATACCGTTTCAAATTAGTTTTATTTCATCTAAATAATAATGGAACTGATGTAGCAAATTTTACAAATTCTCTATAAAACATAAATATTAATGAAAAATAGTGAAGATCATAACATATTCATAATCACTAGAACATTTTAAGAAACTTTATCACCTTAATTTACACATTCAACAAACTTAGTTAATCGGAATAAAATATTCCCCATCTTAAAAAAAAAAAAAAAAAATCGAAATTCAAAATTACGACAATTACGAATTGCGATATATATATATATATATATATATATATATATATATATATATATATATATATATATATACATATATATATATATATATATATATATATATATATATATATATATATATATATATATATATATATATATATATATATATAGCTGTTTTAATTTTCTGTCTCGGGTGTTTAAACAGAAAACGCTAATTAATCTTACGACTTTTGTTTATGCATGCAAATGAACTGGTTGTTTTAGTCTCTCTCTCTCTCTCTCTCTCTCTCTCTCTCTCTCTCTCTCTCTCTCTCTCTCTATCTCTCGCTCTCTCTTCTCTCTCTCTCTCTCTAACAACCAACCTGCATCCAGTTACCTATCTATTGAAGACGTTTAGCAAAATTGCCTTAATAAATCAGCTAACGAAAAACAAACATATACAGGTGCATACTAAAGAATTCTCGAACTCATGCCAAGCAAAAGACGAGAAAAGACGACGCGGAAAGACAATATGAAAATTATTTATCGGTGGAGAGGTAAAAAAGAAACCTGGAAAATGACCACAAAACGAAGAACGGACGAAGTTTAAATAAGGCCGCCGGAAATGATTTCATTTTGACGGAGAGAAATGAGAAAATCAGCCGACACTGAGGCGTGAAATAAACAAACCCCCCAGAAATTTCGGCTTCATTATGCAGACTCGGGATCTTCTTCTTATTCTTCTTTTGTTTTCCGCGCTGGGATGCCGAAAAACAGAAACAAAAACAAAAGCAGAAGTGGGGTGAGAGAGAAAATAAAAGAAAAAGAGAAGCGACGAGCGAGAGCAACCTATAACATCAGAGACGAAAACATTGAAATTTGATGCATTTTACATATGCAAAGGGACTCCCATTCGAGATATGTTCTGGTGGGCGGCTGGCTACCAAAAAAATAAAGTTGTTTCAGCCCTCTCTCTCTCTCTCTCTCTCTCTCTCTCTCTCTCACGGCTAAATTACAGCTCTTTGGCACTCCTCTATCCGACGAAGTCAGAGAGAGGAGAGAGAGAAGAGAGAGAGAGAGAGAGAGAGAGAGAGAGAGAGAGAGAGATACAATTAGACCGTCAAGTCTGTTAAGCAAAAGCAATATGCCATATTACAAAGGAAAGGAAGGGAAACATGAAATACGGAAAATAAAAGTGTGGTCGAAACATAATTAACCATTCATGAATCTGGAATTCCGAACGCGAGTACCCACTAAATAACCTACAAAAAATGGAGAAGCAAATGAAAATAACTGACAGATGCAAAATAAAAAAATAATTTAGGAAAAAGAATCATAAAAAGTCAATCCTTCATTGAGAAATGGGAATTGGAAGAAACAAAGCGTGAAATGGATATCAGAGTGAATAAAATGAAGCAAATACCTGCCTGTCAAAATGCAAAATATTCAGCAGGTGAAAGAAAAACAAGAAGAAAGGAGAAAATCATATAAAAACGTCAGAAATAAAAAAAAGAGAAACCTTACAGATCGTATATACTATTTATAGAGTTCTGTGCTTTCCCAGCAATGAGCTCTAGATGATAATGTTTCTCAGGATTAGCTTCGATGTAATCATACCATATCTAATGGTGGAGGACAGAAAATCAGAATGAAATACTTAGGATGATAAGATGAAATCACCAGGGAATAGAAGACGCGATTAAAAAATAGATCACGGAATGCCTGGAATAATTTGTTCATATATACACACACATACATACAAGCAAGCATACATATCCTTAAATCCACTGTAGAATGGTACGTGAAACAGGGACTTGGAATAGTTTACTTTCGTAGTATATTCTACATTTTCAATTGTGAACTTGAAAATGTAGAATATACTAAGAAAGTACTTGTTCCAAGTCCCTGTTTCACTTACCTTTCGACACTAGATTAAAGAATATTCTCAAGTACGTGTTCCTTCGTGCTACATTGGATACATACATATATGTATTTATACAATTATATATGTAAATAACAGATAGAAAGAGAGCCACATTTATTGTAATTACCAGTTATACTTATGCACGCATACATACATGCACAAACTTACACATAATAAGAGAGAGAGAGAGAGAGAGAGAGAGAGAGAGAGAGAGAGAGAGAGAGAGAGAGCACTTGCTCCTCCATGTAAATGCGGACAGGATGTGGGTTATTTACAGAAAACAAGAGTGTGCCTCATATACCACCTGTTCCAAGAAGGAAAGTCAAGAAGAAAATCTCTTCTAAAACCAGATGCGAGAGAAAGAGAGAGAGAGAGACAGGAAACGTTCAAATCCATACACACGGCTTCCGTGACAAGAGAAGATGACGCAATAGTCGTGCGTCAACGATTATTATTTAACTGGAATCTTCAAAAGGAACAAAGCTCTCTCCTATAATGAAAATGCGTTCGTGAAGAACGTAAGCATAAATAATAAACTTTATAATATTAAGCTCTCTCTCTCTCTCTCTCTCTCTCTCTCTCTCTCTCTCTCTCTCTCTCTCTCAGGTGTTGTCTCGAAGCAATCATTATATCTGAATCTTCCACTCATATCGCAAGTATATTTTGGTAACAATCTTTTTTTCCGTGAAAACACAAGCATATTCGAATTTAATAAAAGTCCTTTGAAATTAGTGATACACACACCCACCCGCACACACACACACTTATACGTATATTTACTTCCGAGGTAGAGCGAAAATGATATTAAACGACATTTGTGCCTTAATGTTTGTGTGTATGTGTGTATATATGTATGTATATATATATATATATATATATATATATATATATATATATATATATAGATATATATATATATATATTGTGACGAAGTGCCAAGTATCTGGTTACTACACTTACCATTCATTTATTGTTACCTCACAATAGCCAGACACCTGAACCCTCATCACAGGTATACTAATCGACTGATACTCTAAAGGCAACAGTGATCCCTTAACAACTTACCAGTATTGCAGAAAATCAGGACTAAGTTCATCAAAACAGGTGTGAGGTAATCTTGTAAGTAATTAAATTAATCAAAGGGCATCACTCCATCAACAACTTTAAAAGTCTAAGTATTTCCCTGGATTCTAAGTCACTTCAAGTTAATTGAAGGAAAACAGATCAATCACCGCACTATGTTTCTAACTAACATCAACATAATCAAATGCAAATATACTGGTTAGAAATGAAAACACTTATAAAAATTTTAAATACAAAAATTTATAAGTGAAATTCACAATATCAGGGAAAATTACTGTTACTTGAAAACAAAGTTTTATTTTAATTAATTCTTGAATCAAATTAAGTAAAATTAAATCAAAATTAATTTATCAAAAAAATCAAGAAAATTAATTCAATTGAAATTCAAAAGTGTTAGGCAATAAGTGAAATTTGAAATTAATTCACAAGTGCTAAACAATAACAAAACTTGAAAAGAATTCTAAGTAAATGCAAATTAATTCACAAGTGTTAAATTTAATTAATTGTGCAACGATTAATTAATGAAAATAGCTATGTTAATTAAATTGTGAATGCAAATGAAAATACAGAAAAATGTGTAAAATATCAAAATTGCCAAAAGTATCAATCACACAGAATAAAAAATAAAAAGACACACTTCAATAAGAAAATGGATAAATGCACAAAACATAAACACTTCAAATGGAACAAACACAAAACACAAAAATTTGCAATGTGTAAAAATTGAAATAGTTTCACTCAAACCACTGTAACTATTAGTTATCAGTTATTAGTTTTCACCAAACCTTCGTAACCATCAGTTATTAGTTCTTACCTAACCAATGTTCTTATCAGTTATTAGTTTTTACCTGACCACTGTTCCTATTAGTTATTAGTTGCAACTAATAAAAATATAACACACTTTACCTTTTTGGTATACCAATTTCTTTTTTTCTTGCTGCAGCTCGTTTCACACTTTCACAAAACCAGGTGCCATTACAAAACAATGTTTGTTCAGAGTCCACAAAAAAACACTAAGTAACACTAAATAAACTCTAAGACATATCAAATTTGAAATTCTCAAGTTACGAGTGACCATTCAATAAGTACGAAATCGTTACGTTGCTTTAAAATCAAAAGTGCTATGAGAGAGAGAGAGAGAGAGAGAGAGAGAGAGAGAGAGAGAGAGAGAGATCTGAACGCCTCGAGTATCCAAGATATAATGAAATTCTTCTCCCTTACGGAAGCTGGACTGGGGATGACACAAAACATTTTGGGCAACAATTCTTTCTAGAAGCTTCAAAGTCTTACGCAACTGTACATACAAAATGTGTAATGTGCACATGGCACTCGGCAAAGACATACGCGTACGAGACCAGTCTGTTCAAAAAAGACACGTACTCGACTTGATCGATCGAAGCAGAAGTCCCTTATCATACGTGATGACAAAATCCCAAAACACAATGAAGACTCGAGCTCTCTTATCAAATGTGTTGACAGATTTTGAAAAACTACTCTAGCTTTGAACGGACAAAGATATTCTATCTCTTTCTACGTTCTACGTTATATATTATATTATAATATGTAATGCGAAATCTGAACACACATTTTAAACATCCTATCTCTAAGCTAGCTAGGAATCTGAAAAATGTTGCACAATCTTATACATAATATTTTATACAGTCAAAGAGGGGATATATGCATTTTGACAGTAGCAATGTAATATATATATATATATATATATATATATATATATATATACTATATGTGTGTGTGTGTGTGTGTGTGTGTGTGTGTGTGTGTGTATGTGTGTGTCTATGTGTGTGTGTGTGTGTGTGATCACAAATTTCAAAGGAAATTTTATTAGATTCAAATTATATATATATATATATATATATATATATATATATTATATATATATATATATATATACCTAACATATATAATATATATATATGTGTGTGTGTATCACTAATTCCAAAGGAAATTTTATTAAATTCGAATATATTTGTATAATATATATATATATATATATATATATATATATATATATATATATATATATATATATATATATATAAATATATCAGCTATTTTCAATAAGAGGGGATGTCTTCCGAGAAAAGGAAAGTCAATGCCCACTTCCTTGTAACTGGGACGAATTGACAGAAAAACCTTGCAATATGCAATGGTATCTACCTCCTGGTATGTAACCTAACCTGAGCCTCCCTAACCTAACGTAGCCAGACTATTGGGGCCCCAATACTTGGCTAAAAGTGGTACATTGTAGCAGACGTCATTACGTAAGAGACAGACAGACGACAGCCCATTTCAAACTAACAAACACCTTAAAATAGACATTAATAAATATAGCACATATTACAGAGCAAAATTGATAATATCTACAATATCTGTAACTAGATCCTTTAAAAGGATAATAAACTAGAGTGACTGTTGTCCTCTGGCTCTTTACAGAGCCTCCACCCGTATATATATATATATGCATATATATATATATATATATATATATATATATATATATATATATATATATATATATATATAAAATTGTATCTGCAAAAATATATAAATGTGCATACATACATATGCCCAACATATATATTATACGTATATATTTATAAATGGATGGCTAGATATATAGATGTTTTGCAGTCTGCACTAAAAGAAAAAAAGTATTTTGCGCAGTTAACTGTCCTACTCCGACAGAGGTTTACTCAAAGTCACTTCAACGCCGTAGCACCTGTTCGAAGCAGCCATGAATGAATGGTGGCTGGATAAATGCGCAATAGCAGCAGCTCCAGCGACGAAAGAGAGAGAGAGAGAGAGAGAGAGAGAGAGAGAGAGAGAGAGAGAGACCCTTTCCCAGTAGCGGAACGGGCGAAATCGTTGGAGGCTGAAGGATAATATGTTTCGTCTTGTGACTTTCTGGGGGAAAGTACACGGTTGGTGAAGTTCAGGGAAATTCTCTTTTTTGAAAAAAAAAAACGAGTTGCAATTGTCAGAGGATAGGATTATCCGCCATAAGGACGCTTCAGAGATTTTTTTTTTTTTTTTTTTTTGTGAGCTATCCTGTTAACAGTTCTTGCAGGTGAGTGTGTACCACTAAGGAAGTCATTTGCGGTTGAGAGAGAGAGAGAGAGAGAGAGAGAGAGAGAGAGAGAGAGAGAGAGAGAGACTACATTTGGACCCTAATAGTTTTCGAGCATTCTGAATGTGTTCTGAGAAAAACCTGCGTACAAGGATCAGGAAATGTCCATATATATATATATATATATATATATATATATATATAGATATATATTATATATATAATTATATATATTATTAATATACATTAAATATTTTTGAGTAGTCTAGCGTCATAACATTAAAAGCCACATATATACACAGAGTAATGACAATTTTAAATGAATTATAGTAAATATCAATAGTGAAATAATTTAAGTGGGTTTATTAATAAAGACCATGTTAAATTTATATTATATTATATATAGTATATATATATATATATATATATATATATATATATATATATAATTATTTGATGTTATCTAGCCAAGGGCCAGCCTCTTTCACACCGCCGTGTAAATGTACCTTGATATGAGCTACGTAAAAATATAATTACTTGCACACGTAACCAAGTTTTGTTTGTACCTCTCATCTAACACGAGTAAAAAAAAAAAAAAAAAAAAAAAAAAAAAAAAAAAGTCTGAAAACCGACACTTGGCGCATGCGCAAATATAAAACGAATAACATAAAATACAAAATCGCCCTCTAGTTTCACCCTCCAATGGGCCGTTACAGGAGCCAGAATAATAGTCGCCTGGAAAGGACTCTTGAAACATTATTCAAGCCAACCTTTTTCCCCCCCTTGATGCGAAATGCAAGTACGTAATGCAAGCATGCAAGAACTGCGTGTATGTGCATGCGAGTGCGTGCGTCTATGCGTAAGACTGAAAATTCCATGAAGCCAGTGAGCGTAATTACGATTTTCTCCCTTTCCATTACGTCCATGTCCTGACTCTCAGTATTGAATAAATCCTACTTCAGCCTTCTGTTAGGCCCCAATCTAATCCTGCAATTACCGTAATCCATTACCCCTTGTTACGAAGAAATTGACAAAAAAAAAAAAAAAAAAAAAAAAAAAAAAAAAAGCAGAGAAGTAAAAAAGAAAAAAAGAAAATCTTAATTTTCTTATCATGTAGAAAGGTATAATTACCCCAGGGTAAGTGTTCCCTAAATATCCGCGCAAGTTCTGCAGGGGAACCTCACTCTCCCCCTCCCACCCCCTTCTTCATCTGCAATGATAAACGACGCGGAGGGGAACATTCCATAAATGTATACCATTCCCTGAAAATATAATCACTATTATCTTCAATTATCCACAAAGATTATCCCGTGGCCACGAGGACTGAAATACTATAGTTCCCCCCCCCCCACCCCCACAATTCCTCCTCCATCCCTCCCCAGCCCCCAGCCAACCAATCGGAAGGGAGGAGGAGTAGGCGGAGGAGGCAGAAAGAAAACGGGAAGCGGAAACGCACCAGACGCGGTTACCTAAACATCTGTGACGGCTGTTACGCACAGTTACGTGAGGAGGGTTACTCTTCCATGACTGAGAAGACACCTGTGGGTGAGTGACTGGTTTGCGAGGATGGTTGGTGGAAGTCGAGGGAGATTACCGCGTCACGAAATGTTACGAAACATGTTTCATGTTAATAATGAAAAAGGCAGACTTCACATAATAATCATAATAATAAAATTTTGACGTTAATCCAAGATATAATTTTAAGCTTTCTATTAAGCAGATTTAAACACTGACCCAGATGTTTAGCAATATAATAATAATAATAATAATAATAATAATAATAATAATAATAAATAATAATAATAATAATAAGATAATAATAATAACTTAATTACCAATCCAAGGTTACAATAAATTTCTATAAGTAGATTGAATTCTGACCATGATCTTTAGTAATAATAATAATAATAATTATAATAGTAATAATAATAACTTAATTATTAATCCAAGACTATAATATACTTTCTATAAATAGATTAAATTCTGACCCTGATCTTTAGCAATAATAATAATAACAATTACAAAAACAATAATAATAACAACTTGAGCATTAATCCAAGGCTATAATATACTTTCTATAAGTAGATTAAACGCTGACCCTGATCGTCAGCCGAGCATAACCTGTATGGGCTTTGCCAGTGGTTGAACATACTGATCACGTTATAATTATAGCCCGTGGATCTACGTGATATTTGCATGTCCTGTTGCAGGAAGAAAAGAAGCGCCTGGTGTATCCTCTCTCTCTTTTTTGCCACGATTTCCTTTCTCGCTGACTACCAACTTGCTCGAGAGCCATAATCAACAATGCTGTGAAGGATTCTCAGTATATATGTAGTATATATGTATGTATGTATTGTATGTATATATATATATATATATATATATATATATATATATATACACATATACATACCTACATACATAAACACATATATAACTATGTATATATATATAGAATATAATATACATATATATATAAATATAGTCTCTATCTCATCACCCATACATAAATAAATTTATAACATACATATATTTTATATATATATATATATATATATATATATATAATATATTATATATATATGTATATATAGAGAGAGAGAGAGAGAGAGAGAGAGAGAGAGAGAGAGAGAGAGAGAGAGAGAGAGAGAAACTTCACATTTAAAAAAAATCATATCTATTCAAATAGTAAACAGCGGCTACGCGCAACTGCTGTACATACTACACACACATACAAACTCTTACACACTCACACACATACTCACTCACTCACCTATGGACCCATTACCAGTTCGTCCCTCTCATCAATTTTCCTTTATCATTTGCACCCATCCGCTTATTGCCCGACTGATGCTTCCACTTCTCATTCCAAAAAGAATAAATGAACGCCATTGTCTAACTAACCACATTTAACTCTGGCCTCTTTGATGGCCCTGATGGCGCGGGCCATTTCCAAAAAAAAATATTGCAAATCGAATTAAAAAAAAAGTAAAAAGTAAAAATAAATAAAAACTTCACAACGAAATACGAAACAGGGGAGATGAATAGAAATGAAGAGGAGGACTTAATGAGAAAAATGAATAGCCTGATATAAAGATTTTAATGCAGCGATAATGGACGGGGAGAAAAATAAGAGGAAAGTATTCATGCAAAAAAATTTAAAAAATAAAATAAAAAAAATTTGATGCGATCAAATTTTGTTTTCGGAAATGAGATATGGACAAAAGGGGATGATATTTAAATGGGAAACCGACGGTTTCAAAACCCCTTTTTCGTGACATGACGAGGGATGATCTGTGAAAAATCAGACCCATCTGGAAGAAATTACTCGAGCACAAAAGATGCAGAATGGCTGCGTATAAAAAGTAAGGAGTGATCCTTCATAAAAACTGAAAGCATTGTGCGGGGGGACCTAATAACCTGAGAGAGAGAGAGAGAGAGAGAGAGAGAGAGAGAGAGAGAGAGAGAGAGAGAGAGAAGGGGGAGGGGGTGAAAAGCAGGTACTATTGATAAAATAAGGGAAAATATTCCTAAGCAAATACTGAACATGACGAAAAAGTAGAGAGAGAGAGAGAGAGAGAGAGAGAGAGAGAGAGAGATAAAACTACGAATTATATTACATGAATACGACTTCTTGTTACTAAATTAACACTAAACATGAAAATCATAGCAGGGAGAGAGAGAGAGAGAGAGAGAGAATATGAAGAAATTAGCAATTGTCACCTACATGAATCGTGAAGTGAAGATGCAACACGACCAATATAAAAACAACAAAAGGTAAAATTAATAATAATAAAAAAAGGGATTAAAATACCGCAACTCGCATACAACCCGTCTAAAAGAATCTCTCCATTTGCTCATCAGAAACAAAATGTGAACAAATAAATGCGCACCAATGAAAGGAACAAAACAATGAAAGGCAGCGGACTGAGAATAACCTGAATAAACGTAGCGATGAAGGGAATGGTAAGTACCGAGAAAAAAATGCGGGAATAAAAACGAGAGGAAGAAGAAAAATAGTAATTGGAAAGAAAAGAAAGGAAGGGTGGGATGGACTGGAGAGAGAGAGAGAGAGAGAGAGAGAGAGAGAGAGAGAGAGAGAGAGAGAGAGTAAGAGAGGGTGCGGAAGGTGTGGCCGCAATAAGGAATAACTGCTTCCGGACCTTCCCCCCCCCCCCCACCCCCCCCCCCCCTCTCTCTCTCTCTCTCTCTCTCTCTCTCATGATTTTCATGCTTAGTATTCATTTAGTAACAAGAATACATATTCATGAAATGTACTCTCTCTCTCTCTCTCTCTTCTCTCTCTCTCTCTCTCTCTGAGTACTAACATCTCTGGAAAGAGATCACTTGAGTAAGGAATGCTCGTATTCAATAGGCTTAGTAAGACAGGACGCAACTGAAAATATAATTCCCTTTTATGCGTTTTGAAAGAAATCACTTGTGAAAATCAGTCCATTCACTATTATCTTAATCAAAATTAACACAGAATTGCAAATATAATTTTAAAAACGTTATTCATAAATCTGATGATGAAACACTCAACGTTGAAAAACTTTTTATTCCCAAGACACTTAATCTTAACATTATATTCCCCCAACGTGTTATTATTTAGATCGCTTTCCGTACGCTCTGCGTCAATGAGCTCCCGAGAGCTGGAACGTGTCCAGTACCAAGGCTTTCTTTTACTCTTGACCGAGAAACGTTGGATACTGCAATAATACAATCAACAAAAACATGCTATAAAATATTTGCATTTAATCTGCATGATATTGATTTCCTAACAATGCAAATTATAATGTAAACTTTCTTCCATTCGTTATAAGTTGATAACAAAATATAAGCATCACTGGTGTAAAAAATGCTCAAATTAAATTAATTAATTAATTAATTTAATTAATTAATTAATGAATAATAATAATAATCATAATAATAATAAAATAATAATAATATTGTTGTTGTTATTATTATTATTATTATTATTATTATTATTATTATTATTATTATTATTATTATTATTTATACAATAACAACAACAACAACCAACGGCCCTTTTTAAAAAGAAAAAGAGAAAGCTCAATGAGTTAAGTATCGAAAAACCCCAAGCCTTTCAAAGCAGAAGACAACAGACTTCAAGAAAGATGTTTATGTTCTTGTAACTGCAAGTATTCGTGACACCCTTCCACTGTGCAAATTTACATTCGGAGATTAAAGTCCTGCATATGCAAAGCAACTACATTTGCTTTTAGAAATTTTAGTTGTTTTCCTTTACAGAATATTAAAAGCACTGCACCTGTTGCTACTTTTAAAAGATAACTATCAAAGCTACTTTTATTTTTGTTTAAGATGAATATGACCTACATCTCTTCGAAAAAAAAAAAAAATATGACCTGGTTATCGGTTATTAGTGTTACTGAAAAAAAAAAAACCTGAAAAGCAGTTACTGAAACTATTAAAGCTAGCATGAAAGGCAATTGTTACCATGCAATGAAATAAAAATATGAACTGTGTAGCCTACTCTGTCACCTGACGACCTATTAAACGTTATAAAAATCTTTTACATGATTTACCTAAAGACGAGGTCTCTATTTCACTTTTTTCCAGACTTCCCAGCGAGTTACTCCAGTACCAGCAGGTTACTCTCAGAGATTCCATGATCCCCTGCAGAACACATCGAAGTCATTACTACATAACCCGTCCAATCAGATGCCAGAAGATTTCAAGAGAATATCGGATTCATCTGTTGGTTTGTTTTCCTTTTGATAAAACGTCAAATTCTGACTCATATAATTTAAGGGCATAGTTTCACCGATTAAGATTCCCCGGCTTAAGAATTCTAGTTCTACTTCTGTGTTTCCTTCAAACAAAACAGAAAACTTCAGAATAAAACAGTACCAATGTGACATTTCTACTGACAAACACAAAAAGGAGAATTGCAAGGTATGAAACTTTCAAAGCTCTCTTATATAATATTCGTAAATTTGTCAGAATATGCCAAAAGGAAATACGTCAAATAACTTTAAGCGTTTCTTGAAGAAACAAGTACTTTCTGCATATAAAGAAGGCCAGTTGTTTAAAAGTGCATCATGGGTCAATGTGTTAATCTCTAACACATTTATGAAACTTTACGAGTATCAAGGTGTTCTCAGGTTCTCAGAGCATATTCTACCCAAGTCACGAAAGGACCCTGATTTAAAAAAAAAACAAAAAAAACAAAAAAAACAAGGCAAATGGACAAAATAAAAAAATTAAATAAAACTAATAAAACAAAACTAAAAGTTATCACTCAACCTAGCGAGCCTTCCCAAACTGATCAAAATATGAAACCTCACTATTTTCTTGGGGCGACTTTTGAGTCTTCTTGTAAAACCTGTCTTTTCATGGAGGTTTGAACCTTGGTAACAGACAAGCTGGGCCCCTTCTGAAGGACCTTAAGTGCTTGGGAGATAACTAGAAGTGGACAGCGTAAGATATCTGTTTATTACGCAGTATCGAAAATGGTACAAAAGCTCGTTCGTAACAACTACGATTGAAGTTTAGCTACTAAACGCTTCTCTGTTTTTGTAATGATATGAGTGATG
The DNA here is from genome assembly GCF_015104395.2 of Macrobrachium nipponense. Classification (NCBI taxonomy): domain Eukaryota; kingdom Metazoa; phylum Arthropoda; class Malacostraca; order Decapoda; family Palaemonidae; genus Macrobrachium; species Macrobrachium nipponense. The sequence goes on along the minus strand of NC_061092.1, from coordinate 13,482,822 downwards.
CACACATACACGCACACACACATAAATATATATAATTTAAGTTTTTGCTACAGAAATAGATCAAACAGAGGTTACTTGAACATGAATAAGTTTATCGTTGACTCAACTGTATGGGTATCAACAATAGGAAGTTGTGGCTATATATATATATATATATATATATATATATATATATATATATATAATATATATATATATATATATATATATATATATATATATATATATATATATACATATATATATATATATAACATACATATACATATATATAAAGCGCGCACACTGCAAACCAGGCACGAGGCCCAATTTTGGTAGTATTTTCGTTAAATTCAAAACAACTTGGTGCGTATTTCTGCCACAAAAAACAGGCACACACACAATAATTTTATTAACACAAAAGCAATCTATTCTGGAAAACCACTGAAAACTGTTACTGGCATCACGCAGGACGCTTGTTTTCAGTAAATGTTGAAGCAGTTTGCTAGAAAGTTAAAAAAGTTTTGTTTCTTGGAGGATTCTTACAGATTCATGCGCCAGCTGTAAATATACAGTCTTTCAGACATGTACCCTCAACCAGACAAAATTATAATAATGTAGCTGAATGATCAGGATGCAAAGAGGGAAAAATGCTACATGCGCTTGCTCTTATAGCTTAGGTTTCAAAAGGCGTTAGCCCCGTGAGGGAGCTAATTACTGACCAGACCAAACGTTGCTTAACTTATGTAGCTGGTAGAGAGAGAGAGAGAGAGAGAGAGAGAGAGAGAGAGAGAGAGAGAGAGAGAGAGACGCTTCATTTAGAAAGCGTACACATATATTTACATCGTCTGTTAATCTCTCGTGGTTCCAGCCAATCGCCGTAACCTAATACATCAGCGATAAGATACACGCAAACCGGTCCTGCGTCCAAATGGATAGAGGAAATTAAAGCTTCAGTCATTACTCACATGAAGCTTTCTTCTCTCTGCCCCTGGTAGCGCAAGTGGTAGCGCAAGTGGTAGCGCATACGGCTCGCAAACCGAACTGACCAGTGTTCGATCCCCTGATGAGAGAGGAAAGGCGCTTCCTTAAATCCTCTCTCTCTACCTCTATATATATATATATATATATATATATATATATATATAATATATATATATATATATATATATATATAATTATATATATATAAAAGTTCATATATAGATACATATATATACAAACACAAATACAGTGCCACCGTGTTTGGAACTCATTGGATAAAGAGGCAGAACATTCAACAGATAATACAATACACATAAAAAAGTAAAATTTACATAAAGTAAAATCAAAGAAGGAAAATAATGAAAACAAGATTTTAAAAATTAACTCACAACAGATAGAATATACTGAATCAAGCAAAAACATTAAAAAAAAAGGAAAAGAAATATTAACCCCCACCGCGTGTTTACAGAAAATCAGACACTATAAGAGATGAAATAAGCCACCTCAGTAACTCAGAGACTAAACCCTAATTTGCCTCGTCTGAAACAACAGTCGAGTTCGTGGAAGTGTTTCGATTCACGAGCGCGTTTCGGATGAAGCTTCACTCCGAATCGTGTCTCGGACCAGCTGCTTTCTCATTTTCTCCCCCAAAATACGCAATGAATGAAGGAGACGAAGGATTTGTGTCCGTCATACAACCGTCATGCGAGCTTACCGTCGTTTTAACGGAACGTCTATTTTCGTTCTTCCTTTTTGAGAAATACACTATTTTTTTTTAAACATTCTGACAGACTCACCACGAGCCAATCTTTTTGCATTTTGAGATATAACATGAATTTTTCTTTCATTTACATCTTCACAGACATGGTACATCTTTAGAAATGCGAGCAAATATATGTAGTGGATATTTAGGGGCGCGAGCAAAAATATATGTAGCGTCTTACAGTGCAAGCAGAAATAAACGTTAGGTCTTCCAATATGCAAAGCAAAATATGTTGGACCTTTTAACAGAAAAGAATACATACTTATTACATCTCTAGATATGAAAGCGAATATATATATATATATATATATATATATATATATATATATAGATATATATATATATACATAATTTATATATGTGTATATGTATGTATGTATGTATAATATATATGTATATATATATATATATATATATATATATATATATATATTGGATCTAAAATGCGAGAAAAAAATTACGATCTACTTATACGCAACCACAATTATACACGTTTCAAAAGAGGAGTAAGAAAAAAATCACCAACCAATACAATTATGCTGGGTCTTTTCAAATGAACGCAGACATATATTTGTTGGATCATTAATATATATATATATATATATATATATATATATATATATATATATACATATATACACAGTTTGGATCTTAAAACATGCAGGAAAAATATATATGCTTAATATTTCAAAATGCACGCAAAGTATAGACTGGAGATTTCAGTAACCAAGCAAACATGCTATGTATCTTTCAAATTCCAGATATAACTATATTGGATCCTTCAAACAGCTAAAAAGCATTTTGAAATATACGTTCAATCTTTCAAAATGCAAGCAAAAATGTAAATAACGAGCAAAAAACACAAGTTGGAACAAAATAAAAGCAAAAATTCCAATTACAAGCAGAAACATACCCTAGATCTACTTTCCACCAGTTTTAAATAATTCTAGGAATTCTATTCACATCTTCTACACTGTCTTCATTTCAGAAAGACCGACTTATTCAATAATTTAAGTGAAAAGGCGTCACAATGGCTGTGGTCATCGTAGTAATGCAGACGGAGAGAAATGGTCACTTCACCGCGTGTAACAGTTCTGTTTGTTTACAATCTTGTAAACACAAAATTAAAATTCAGACTAATTCCCCTCCCTTTATTAATCGGATTTATTAAAAGCGCAAAAAAGGACAAAAAACTGAAAAACCTACACAAGTAAATTACTAAACGAACAAAACGTTTCAAAGCCGGACAACACAGGCATTTCAAATTACGTCCGTGCGAAAAAAAAAAAAAAAAAAATCTGCACAGAATACAGTGTCGGGAACACGGAAATGATGCAAACTGATCCTCTAAAATAGTGTTAAAATATTACAACGAATTATTAAATTAAACAGCGTGCACTCCGGAAAGAGGGGTGCAAAAGAAATGACATAATGTTCAAAAATCATTCATAACTCCATGGGTTGTTCATTCGACGGAAATATTGCATACACAACATACCAGCTATGTAAGATCTAGAGGGTATCTCAGATAATAATCAGAATTAACAGAACCGTATGTTTGTAATATATATATACGTCTGTGTTCGTTAAGGGAATTTTCTGTCGAACGGAAGCGCAAGCAATAATAGCAAACCCAACGAATAAAATATTGCCCTATTTTTATGATCACGGTTCTTACAACGACATGTACAATGTTAAATAAATCAATTTAACTGCAATCCAATCATTGCTCCAGATGTTTTTTCCCGTTCTAAGAAAGCGTACACTTCTTCATTTTTCATCTTTGTCATATTGTAAGTATGCAGACACTTTTTTTTACATTTTTCACAACTTGAAGTACACAAACCATTTTCTTATGAGGAACGTACTCCTGCAATCAACAGGGAATGACGTCACGAAATGAATGAGCGACAAAATCAGACTGTTAATGCAAATCTCCTGCCCTCGTCTCCCGCGACAAAAGTTGTGACATACGGTTTGGGGTCCATAAGTTTGCGGGGCAGAAATATATAAGTTACGAGAACTGATTGTCCTCATTTACATAATGCTGCTTATTTACGAAGCTTAATGAAAATGTAATACGAATAAACGCATACATCCGAGCGCCTTTTCTCGTGGTTAAAACTAATTGGTCCACAACTCATACATCATATATAAATACGTATATATATATATAATATATATATATATATATATATATATATATATTATATATGTATATATATATATATATATATATATTATTATATATATAGTATGTGTGTGTATTGGTCAGTTACATCAAATATTTAGAACTTGCCAACGTTGGGTCCGGACAGTGCTTGAGTAGGTGACCGTCAAGAAACACCGGAAGCCTGGGGCAGTTAACTGGAAGGCCAGCACCTTCTGAGGGCATCTAACCACCCCCACCCCCCCACCAAGAAAATGAAAGTCGACGAAGAAAAATAAGACTGATTATCCAGTCACAGATGACGAAAAGAAAACAGCAGGAGATGACGCAACGCAGGAAAATAAAAACTTGCCCGCATTTACCTGACTTGACCAAAAGAAGAAGAAAAAAAGGTAACATAGCTTCGAAGAATCTGAGGATGTGCAGGTTTTTATCTTGAGAATTGTTCTTAAATCCTGAAAGCAACCCTGAATCCTGTTAAGCCTCCAGAGCGACAGACTTCCTGGAACTGTCAAAGGTATTTTCGAGAACACAAGCAGTTCAAAACAAATTTGAAAATAACGATTACTAATAGAATTTACGCTCTTGGTAAGCCTAGAGCATTTACATTGTTCTATGTATCAACTTTTAAGTAAAGAAAAGACGAAATTAAATACTAAATTTCATGTAAATAGTTTGTTGTTTAATGATTAATTTATCGCACCCATTATACTGGCGTTATCCTGATGATTGGCAACAACGCAAGAAAATCATTTGACTTGGAAACAAATACAATCACAAGCTTCGAAAAACAAAATTGCTAATACCAACAAATTAACACACCATTGGGTATTCAAATTCCTAAGTCTATAATATTGTACTAAATGAAAACTAAAATGCAAAAATAAATGCATATGCAAGTACACAATTTTACATCACTGATAAAATTGACAAAAGCGTAAAATAATAACTATAAATCACACACAAATACACTTCAAATGTGTATGGTATCATATAACTGATAAATATGTAAAGTTTAAAGCCCTTGGCAAAGACTGAAACAGGTAACGGTAGATATCACAAATAAATATGAGGAAGAAGCAGCCCAGCTTGTTCATCCGAACTAAAAAAAAAAAAAAAAAAAAAAAAAAAAAAACTTTTACATTTAGAAACAACTTCCTCCTCCAGAACATGTTTTTATCTCATACCCCTCGAGGTGAATTCACTTCAGTGTCTTCAAGGGTAACTTATATACATTACACATAGACACATTATTCTGAAATAGAAGCAGTATACATATCACATGCTTATATATATATATATATATATATATATATATATATATATATATATATATGTTTTTTTTTTTTTATTCTCACAGAACAATAAGATTATACATACATGAAATCTCTTAAGTCTGACCATATATGGTAATTATCCTCAATTCTCATATAAGATAATACGTAATTAAATCCTTCTCACGCGAAATTGCCTGTAGGGTAAATCACTTAACAATACGGCATTTGACCTCAAAGTGTACAAAGGTTAAAAGCTTCACAGGAAGTCTACTTAGCATATCCTTCTACTGTACAGTAAATGAATCTGTGCCGCCATAAATAGCCGAGGGCCTTTCTTTCCTTCCTCCTAACTTCCTTCCTTGTCTCCCGCCGAAGGAGCTCCCATCCCAGAGAGTGACAATCCCCCCACCCCGCCATCCGCCCGCCCAATAAATTGTCCCGAATCGAGAGGGAGGCAATAAAGCTTCATTTGGTGCATCAGGCGGAAGATGCTGTTAAAGGGAATGAAAGAGAAACATAGTGCAATTTAATAGGACTGTGTTCGAGGAACATGCAGCTGCGAAATCGCCCTGATCTCTCTCTCTCTCTCTCTCTCTCTCTCTCTTCCTTGCGACTTCCTGCCCGACCCAGAATCCCTCGTGATCCCACTCCCCTACACCCAACCTACATATCTTAGACAGCACCCGAGGTGTTACTATATTCCCTTTAACGGTAATACCTTTTACTCGTCTTCACTTCACAATTCATTGATGAGGTGCAAGAACACAGACCTTTTAAGTTACAAATGAACAGGCTCTAGTGTAGAATTTATTAAGTCATTAATGGAGCAAGGGGGGGGGGGGGGGCGCAAAATGTAGATTTTACAAGTCATGTGCAAAGGGCCACCAATGCCGAATTGACAATTCATTTATGAATGAGCAAAAGCGTAGAATGTATAAGTCATCAATGAAGAGACGGCATTACAAATTCACAAGTCATTAATGATTAGTCAACAGTATACAACTTATGGTTGCAGGAGAAACCCTGTAAAATTTGTCATCACAGAATCCACAAGGGTACATTAACCAACCTTCTCTTAATTACTTTGCAACTACTTCATGAAGTGACAGTATGATAGAGGGTTGGAACTTTGAACAATAATTTTCAATATTTACCTCACCTATATTACGTCAGCGCTCTATCCCCTGCTACTTGAATAACGCGTCAGAAGTTACCCTTCCAGCTCTTAGGGGAATCTCAAAATCCCAAGGTGACTCTCATGATGACATCAGGCATCAAGAATGCGTTTACTATCGCCCAACTGGAAAATGCTCAAAGTAAAATAATTATTTAAATTCCAGGAATAGTTATCTGCTTCTTGGTCTTTGATACTTATATTAAGATTTCGGGTAATCCTCAAATAGAAAAAGGAAAAGATACCTTTTTGTTTTCGTAACTGGCGTAGCAAAAAAAAAAAAAAAAAAAAAAAAAAAAGTTAAAAATAATTTTGCAGTGTCCACGTTTTACAATTGAAACTGACCAGCATTATACCAGTATTCCACGCTCAAAATCATTCACAAGCATACGCTTAAATTCTATCACTAGTCGACAAAATACCTTTCTTGACATCGCAAAGAGCAAAATCGACAAACCTCATTCTTCGACCAGGACCAAAATGCGTTCGAATCCTTCCCAAGAGAGAGAATGTCCTCAGTCATTAACTCATTTTGCTTTTGGATTTCAATGCTTTCAGAAGAAATATGTATCTTCAAATGGAAGAGAATAGAGAAGTCAAAGGGTTATTATGGCTATAACAATACAGATAAACGCTATACAAATCCACATTTCTTGACCAATGTTGATGAGATTTTAAATACAAGTCAATATCAAACCGGGAAAGGTCATGGCGAAAAACAGAATTAAAATCAGGCAATTGGTAGGATAAAGTGGGAAGGGGGTAACTTGTAAAAACTACCAAAAGCAACAGATATTAGTGTCTATTCCATAGTTTTTGAGGTCACTAAGATGAATAGTGACACTCTCAATGCCCTTTAAGTCCAAGTTCAGCCCTGATAGGAATGGGGGGTGAGAAGGTGAAATGTAAAATTTCCAAAATGCTGGACAATGTAGCTGAAGCAACTATCTTAACAGGAAAGAGAGAGAGAGAGAGAGTTTATCAGTTGTCATTTAGAGTTAACCAGGGCAACATTCAGCAGTGCTGGGTTGTTGCGTCCAGCTGTATTAATAAATATAATATATAGTAGAGAGAATATTATATAGATATAGACATATATTAGAGATTACCAGGGGCAGTGCTGGGTTGGTCAGCTGTACACATAATATATAGATCTATATTATAGATGGATATATATTATTATATACCTATATAGATATATATATATATGGATATATATATCTATATAGATATATATCTATATATATATATATATATATATATAGATAATATATATTAGATATATATATATATATATATATATATATATATGTATATAGATATATATATATATTATATATATATATATATATATATATATATATATATATAATAGTATATATATATATAGATATATATATATATATATATATATATATATATATATATATATATATATATATCTATATATATATATATATATATTATATATATATATATATAGTAGAATACTGGCTACTGGTCACTCTTTTTACCAGATACATATGCAACTGCAATATTCACAATGCCCTCTTAATTTCTTGAATTCTTTGCGTATCCAAAAAAATGAGCAAAGAATTCAATAAGTTAAGAGGGCATTGTATGTTATGTATATCTTAGTTTAACCAGACCAACTGAACAGTTAACAGCTCTCCTAGGCTGGCCCGAAGGATTTTTAGATATTTTTTTAACGTGGCTAGAACCAACTGGTTAACTAGCAACAAGGGACCTACAGTTTTATTGTGGGATCCGAACCACACTATATCGAGAAATGAATTTCTATCACCAGAAATAAATTCCCCTAATTCCGCGTTGGCTGAGTAGGGAATCGAACTTCGGAACACCGGATTGGCAGACGAGCTATAAAACCACCCGTCCAGCATGGAACAAGAGGGCATTGTGGCTATTACAGTTGCATATATATTATACTATATATATATATATATTATATATATATATGTATGTATATGTATATATATATAAATATATATATATATATATATATATATAGAGAGAGAGAGATGAGGGGTAGAGAGAGAGAGATGAGACGAGAGAGGCGAGAGAGAGAGAGAGAGAGAGAGAGAGAGAGAGAGAGAGAGAGAGAGAGAGAGAGAGAAATACAATCAGGCTTTTTATATTTAATTTCGAACTGCACTGGGAAGGATTACCACTACCACTTAAGCGCAAATATTCCGAGAAGCTTTACATGCAGAATCTAGCAAACAGCTAACCCGATCGCGTGTGTGTGTCTGTGCATGAACGCACGCCACGATATGCTTGTGCCCAAGCACGAGCACATATATATATATATATCTATGCATCTGGGCGTAACATCATCAGCAAGCGGTTCTAAAAGTGCACGTGCGGAAGTGTTTAAATCTGTGCCACCTTAAGCTAATGTTACTCATCAATTTATTTCTATTAAGATAAACATCGCTCTTAACGCCCAATTAGAGATAATGTGCCACTGGTATTAGCTGTTACGGCCTTAAATCTCTTCCAAGGGAGTCTTGGATCCTTGCTTGGCTTGGCTTGGCTTCTCTCGCTGCGAATCCAAGATATTTCCGATCAGAAATCATTATTTCTTTTCCCCTTTTCAGGTCCACGAACTTTTCTTTTTTTCAATTTTGTACTCATGCGCATATTTTTTTTTGTTTTCTATCTTTTTCACCTAAATGCACATGGTAAACCAAGTGCATAGTATTATTTTTTTTACTTTGCTACTCAGGTGCACGATATTCTATTGTTTCTTCCGCCTGTGTATATCAATGTACACAATTTCTAATACCTATGATTCAGTCGTATTTTTTTTTCCTTTCTTGTCATAAAAATGAACAAATGTTAGCTCTAAAGCACACAACGTTCAGGAAATTTATTCTTTAGACAAATTTACATGCAACCTACAGCAAAGCATCTGCCCCAAAATGAACAGTTCTGAGTCCACAACTCCAAAAGAGCGATGTTATTATAAAATCAATATTTCCAATGAAATCAAAAGATTATGAAGTTTTTTTGGACATAAACATTTATTGGATTCAGAATACCTTTGTCCCAATGTAAAAAAAAAAAAATACACTTACTGAGGAAAGGAAGTAATTTTTCTTCAGACGTACGTAAATATGTTACAGGTTTTTTTTCTTCAGAAATAAACATCCAATTCTTTTCTTTTTTTTTATGTTCCAACACGAACATACAATCGATTTCATTCAGGTGAGCAGCTGCAACAGGACACTGAACCCGAATTCGCCAATTTCCTGATATCAGAGAACAATAATTTTGACCTGAATCTTATGTATATAATAATAATAATAATGAAGTAACCCATATACCCTCTTTTATTCGAGATCATTATCATTTTGGCCTCCAAGTAGAATAACTTTCCGTGCCTTTTGTCTTCACCTTCGCTTTCAAAAATGTGTGAAATTGCTATCAGAAGGACCCATCCAAGCAACAGAAAAGTCAGGAAACTACTGCACGCTCCACTGTGCTTGCTTATTCAGTGATGCTTAGCTTTGGAAAATATCTGACGCTTTGTTCGTCGAGGAGAACAATGCTAAATATCTTGATTTCTCATATAACGGTCTAGTGTCAGTTCGACTCCTAACTTGTAGTGTTGCTTGTTTATTTGTTTGCTTTGGTAGGTTACTGGCTTACTGGACCTCTCGGGGGGTAAACAAAAACAAAATCCGGTTGCGATACTTGCCAAATAAAATGAGTTCATTTTTCCTATTTAATCTCTCCTTCCCCCTCCCCTTCCCTCTCCCCTAACTCCCTTACCCTTCCCAAGGACTCGACCCTGATCCTCCTCCACCCCCTACCTTCTCTCGGCTCCCCCACCCCCCACAGGAACTGCCCTCCAGAACCGGCAGTTCTCTTAGGGAGCATTTCCTAACGAGCGAAATTCCAAGGGAGCATCCGGCTCGAATTAAACCAAATGCGGATACATTAATACCGGAATCTCGTCCTGGAGAGGATGAGTGAACCTGGAACGAGATAGGCCGAGCCACTGGGAAAATGGTCGGTAATGCCTCGGATCCTTTTCTCCAAACAGATTTTGAAGTTTATTTCAGTCTGACTTCTTGATTATTCTGCTTACTTCAACATAAAGAACTTGACAATTTTGACAACGTCTAAAATCATTGGGATTATTCTGACATTCTTGACTAAGAATTTGACGATTTTGACAGCTTCTGGAATTAATGTGATTATTCTGACGTTCTTGTTTAAGAATTTGACGATTTTGACATTTAAATTCGTTATTCTGACATTCTTGTCAAAGAATTTGACGATTTCAACAGCTTCTGGAATTAATGTGATTATTCTAACGTTCTTGTTTAAGAATTTTACAATTTTTACAACGTCTAAAATTAATGTGATTATTCTGACATTGTTGTCTAAGGACTTGGGAATTTTGACAAATTCTAAAATTAATGTGATTATTCTACCAATGTTACCTAAGGATTTTGACAACGTCTAAAATAGGATCATTCTGACACTATTATCTAAGGATTTGGAAATATTTCACAAACTAGAATTAATGGGATTATTCTGACATTATTATTTTTTCCCATATAATTTTCTCTAAAAGAAATTTGACAATCTTGATAATTACCTCATAAATAATCTACCCATTGTGGACATTTTCCTGAAAATAATTTTATTCTAATAATTTTATTATCCTGATAATATTACTCAGAGAATTTCACAAATCTGACAGCTCAACAAAGGTGAACATTTTAACAATTTTGACAACAATATAAAAACCGTTGAATATCCTGTCAGCCATACAAAAATTTATCATCCCCATAATATTATCTAAAATGAATTTGATAATCTTGATAATCCCCTTATAAATAATTTCACAATTCCGAAAATTGTACTACTTAAAATTTAAGTATTCACTGGATTTTCTTCGAAAGGTATTTGATAACAGAACTTTTCTATAAGCATTCTGATAATTTTTTCTAAGTTTACGATTCGGAACTTATCTATAAACGACTTGAAATATGTGACAGCTCTTTTTTAGTAGATAAATCGAGAAATGTAACCATTTTGCAAAAGAAAAAAAATTTGAAAAGGCTTTCCATATTGAAAACTGACAATATCTACCATAAATAATATTTCACAATTATGAATGGTTTTAACATATGAGTGACTCATAACGTTTTTTTTTTCTTTTTTTAGTTTTACTATTTCGAAAAATTTTCTTTTTCTTGGTGGAGATTAATGGGAAAAGGCAACTAATGTCTTCATTTAAAAAGAAATTAATTGAAATATAAAGTTTAGTAAATCGTAAAGAAAACGTCATGGCTTCCTTAAAAAGAGAGGCAGACTATACGAATCCAAATATACTCAACCACACATACGTATACACAGCCGTAGAGAGAGAGAGAGAGAGAGAGAGAGAGAGAGAGAGAGAGAGAGAGAGAGAGAGAGATCAAAATCATGCACACATACAGAGGGAGAGAGGGATTGATATAAGTTTCACATACACGCAGAGAGAGAGAGAGAGAGAGAGAGAGAGAACAAAATCACGCACAAACACACACACAAACACACACAGAGAGCGAGAGAGAACAAGTTTACCTTGAACAATATTCGAAGAACAAAGCGATCTTCCTTTGAGTCATGCTACCGGAACTGGTGTTGCTTGCTCAACCAGACGAACATTAGCGTCTCTCCTAATTCAGATAATGATTTAAAAGTGATAGAAAAGTAAATCTTCTCACCTTCGGTCTCTCGGCTTACAACAGGATGGACACGCGTTCGATCCGGGGGCGAGGAGGAGACGTTATGGGTACGTCGTTAAAACTCAAAGTGTGTTTCTGATGACCTATGTGCAGTGGAATATGTGCCTGGTTGTAAGTAGAGTATTGTGGGCGCAGCTGGGTATATGGGAAAGAGAAGACAGTGAAAATAACAGATGTAAGTGGTCACCGTTCCGTCAATAATATATTCATAAGGTGCCTTCCCTACAACAACAGCGTAAAAAAAAAAAAAAAAAAAAAAAAAAAAAAAAAAAAAATGCTGAAAAGTGGCAACTTCCGAAATGCATCATCTCCATTAATATATATTATAGGACATCATTTTTTTCATGATATACAGTTCGATTTGTCTACTTTACACCTACCTCATTGAGAGTTGACCCTATCTGACGTAACCTAACCAAATCTAACCTAACTTCATTTCTAACGGCATGGCAACTTATAACCCCCCCCCCCTCCCCACCAAAATACAATAGGCGCTGATAGGCGTTTTTCTAGTGAATTCCTCATATCCTAATTTTCGAAAATAAATGGCTTCAACGAGGTACAATCTTCCACCCAAACTGGATGAAAATCATATGCCACGTAATTCATCAAGTCACATATTCATCTCATATCCGATTAAACGTCGACATCAACGCTTCATGTAATAAATCTGTACTGAAAACTTCGCCTGCAACTATTTACATAATCCTAAGTCTTCATATGAATATCATTCCGTGACATAAACATAAAGGTTAAGCAACAATGAAAGCTTCTTAGAAAATACAATTCAGCTTAATGAGTTTGTGATCTTTTTTTTTTTTAATCGCAAGAATATCATGAAGGACGAAAGTCTCTCTCATCTCTCGTCTCTCTCTCTCTCTCTCTCTCTCGTCTTCTCTCATCTCTCTCTCTCTCTCATCCATTCTCTCTCTCCACGCAAACACCAATACATATACTAAGTATATTTTATATAACACACACCACACACACACACACACACACACGCAAACCACACACATATTATACACTATATATATATATATATACATATACTATATTATATATATATATATATATATATATATATATATATATATTTATATATACTCATAATTTAAGAATAACATATATTTGGTAATGCCCAAAGCATGACCAATGTTGACTCCATCGAACTTAACACCGCGTGACCCTAAATATTCTATTAACAACAAACTATATATATATATATATATATAGTATATATATATATATTATATATACATTCTTCACGCGTTCTCCAACTGGAGGAGTGGCTCTGGAAATTCCCAACTAAGTGATTTTCCGCTAATAATAATAGGATGAAGTTGCCAGCCCCTACACCCTGATCCAGGAAATTCAAATTCCTTTTGTGCAAACGGTTTCCGCCACTGTTTGCCGGCCGGCCACACTTTAAAAATAATTAAAATATAGGAACATAAAAATATAAATGTTATACTTTAAGGCTGCCTTACTACCCACAAATGGTACAGCACATAATAAATTTGGTGTAATTAGTATTGTTTTAGAAGTATATATGAATCTTAGGGAGATACTACCAAAGTTAGGGGTTAATACTTCATTTGAAATAGAATTATAAGGAAACAGGCAGACAGACAGACAGACAGACAGAAGTAAATGCGACATTTGAAATAGATTTATAAGCAGACACACACATACATACATACATACATACATACATACATACATACACGCACACACAAACAGAAACTTTAAGTCATGAATAAATGCGTCATTTGAAATAGATTACAGACAGAAAGATGCATTCAAACTTAGGCGTAAATGCTTCATTTGAAAGTGGTTCACAAGCAAGCAAGAAGACAGAGACAGACAGACAACCATACGTACGAAAGCAATTCCACCATCTTCAAAAGCATTTAGAACTTCCGACGCATCACAAACCCAGTTGACCCAGCCATGGTCTAACAGCTGCTTAACTCCTCTTGGACTTATGGTCCCTCGTGACCCCTGACCTCTCGCGGCGAGCAATAAATAACGAAGGTGGTTGGATTCGGAACTCCTTTTCTCTGATGTTTGAGAAAATGGCTGCAGGAGACATAGCGATGAGCAATTTTCTCCTCCCCAAGAATGCTCGGGATTTACAATGCAATCTGGGGCTCGTTAAATTCTGACGATTCCAGGGTGGCGGTTTCGAAGCACGAAATTAGTCAATTTCGCCGTAATTACAGAGGTTTTTCGTAATTGCGCCGGATTGAAATGATAACACTAAGCGGATCTTTCTTAGATAGTGCCCCCCCAAGGATTTTAACTGGGTATGTGTCCACCTTAGAGGCTTGATTAGTACAAGCCCGTTGCGGATCTCCGTAAAAATATAAACAAAAGACTGTAAATGTCAAAAAGACAATGACCCCAAGAAATATTGGTCCTAGATAACGACCTCCCCAAACCCATGGATGTCACGATTTAGGAACGATCCCTCAGTCTACGGTTAAGTCATCATGTCAACTGGACTCTGGTATAAACATTGCATAATATCTGCAGTACTGCTGAGCAAACGGACGGTGACCATAAGTCTCTCTTGGGCAGAGTCCTGAGGTCCACAACGGGACCCCTGCTCTCTCTCTCTCTCTCTCTCTCTCTCTCTCTCTCTCTCTCTCTCTCTCTCCCTCTACCATCGAAAACCCCTGGGTGTCACTGTCTAGGAAATATCCCTCACTCTACGGTTAAGTCATCATGTCAACTGGACTGCATAATATCTGCAATACTGCTGGCTGCAAACGGTTGGTGACGATAAGTCTCTCTTGGGCAGAGTCCTGAGGTCCACAACGAGACCCCTGCGCTCTCTTTCTCTCTCTCTCTCTCTCTCTCTCTCTCTCTCTGTACAATTACAAGGACAAATAATGAGAAGACGGTCCATAATAGGTCTCTCTCTCTCTCTCTCTCTCTCTCTCTCTCTCTCTCTCTCTCTCTCTCTCTCATGCACGATAACAAGAACAAAAAATGAGAAATTATATCGGACGACTCACCACGCAAATATGGTACCTCAGGTAGCAGATATATAATACTGCGTCACCTATATGCAGTCCGAATCTGACAACACTCTATACAATAAGACAACAGACATTACGGAACCACCTGTCCAAAATGAAAATGAAACATGATTTCATTAAAGAAGACAATGGGAGAATTACTAAGAAATCGCAAAGGAGAAACTGACAGAGGAAAATGCTACGAAAACGCTAAGAAGGTGGAATTATCTGAAACAAGCACGAAAGACAAACAAAAGCATTGCATATCCAGTTCACACCAGTCTGGGACTACGACATAATCTGAAATGGTTATCAATCGTCAGCAGGTGTATTGTGCATTGAACCAGCTCAGCCTCTAAAGAATTGTCCAGAAGAGAACGCTGCATAAATAATAGCCTAAGCTCTCGTGGTCAATAGCCAAAGAGAAAAATATAATATATATATATATATATATATATATATATATATATATATATATGATATATATGTGTGTGTGTGTGTGTGTGTGTGTATGTGTGTGTGTGTGTGTGTATAAATATAAAGAATTATACGACACTGAAACAAAAGCATAAAAGTAGGAGAATGAATTTAAACAGACACAAAGTTGTGTGCGTGTGTATTTGAGAAGTTAAGAGGGCATTGTGGCTATTACAATTGCAGACACGCACACGCGCGCGCGCGTACACACATACACACACATAAACACATAATATATATATATATATATGATATATATTATATATATAATAATATATATAATAAATATATATATATTTTTATACATATATTTATATTTCCTCAATAATATATGTTCACTGGAATGAAGACAATTATTATAAAAAATAAATGATAACGAACATATCTTAGACAAGAGAAATTGCACTTTTTTGTTCCATTGTCTTGCTAATGTTGGAACTGAAACAAAATCAAATTTCTCTGTGACCTTTGTGTACCTGCCTTCATAATATATGAGAATAAAAACAATTTTCTACAAATTATTATGCTTAGTGGTTTATTCAAAGGTTTGTCACATAGACGGAAATCAGAACATTTGTGACTCTTTACTCAATATATGCTGAGTTTGCGATTTCTGGATGTCAGCGGCCGATTTCAATCCATAACCTGCTGACGCCGAAAATCATGAATAAGGTCTTCTAAGTTTTTTATTTTTTATTTTTTACAGCAAAATGGTATTTTCATTCTTTCAGCAAGTGAGCGTCATGGTATTTCTAGCTAAGGATGAGGAGATTTTAAGTAATTGTGATTGGTTAAGAACTTATATATATATAGTTTGTTTTGACTGCCTATTATTGCCTATCTCCAGACTTGCCATAGCAACATATAGTTAAGTAAGCCTTTCATACTTAATGTTATAATTACTTTCTAAAAAAATTAAAAAGTCTTTTTTTTTTATCTTATGGTAACTGTTACTCAAAAGTTTGACGATAGTTGCCATATCCATCATGAAATATCTTAAAATTTCTTGAGATGTAACTTGAGTTTTTAAAAAAGAAAGGGAAATGACCCAATAACAATCCCTGGGTAAGAGGTCGATTGCCTTAGATAATGATTATCGCGGTTTTTTTTTTTTTTACAGTTGTCTTCATCAATACAGCACAAAAAGATGCTTTCTTGTGAGATCCATATTGAACTGATAGGTGGCAGACAAGAAGAACTCACTTGGCGGACAGAAAAAGCCGTTAGCCACAGAAAAAAGCCGTCGGCGGCTATCTATAATAGTGAGCGCGTAGCGTGGCGCCAGGTATTAGCCTATAGGCACTCAAAAAGTCTCTTAGAATGAGGTAGGTTTCCTTATTAGGTCCTTTGTAACCATGGCTGCGACGAACACAGTCGATTTACAACCAGGTATGAAACTGCCGAGATCAACTGAGAAACAAAAGGTGTTGACAAGAGCGTGCACATCTGCACGCCTTTGTCAGGGGTCGAACCCGAGATCTCTTGCATGGCAGGAGAGCGAAACACCTTCACACTACGTATATGCTTAGGTAACATTATACGCTCTCTAAACTAAACTCCTACGAGTAAATTGTATTCTCTTACTCAAAACCATTGCTTGAATTACTTCGATATTATTATTATTATTATTATTATTATTATTATTATTATTATTATTATTATTATTATTATTATTATCTAAAATTAAACGGTCACAGGCTATCCTTCAAGCGCATCTACTGTAGAACTACCGCTCAATGTCCGTTGATAACCCAAGAGGACACCGCCTACAGTAGGCCTTTTGTAACACAGTGTAGTCGATATTAAAGGTTCTTTGTAGCTTCCATTTCAGCTTTCTGCTGCGTTCCTTTCTGCCTTTTAATTTTCCTGTGTGTCCTCTTCCCACCTTTTATAAAAATGACTTGACCCGCTTTCCACCTTTCATTTAAGAGCGAATATTTTTGGAGAGACCAACAAGATTCTGGAGAGGTGACTCAATAGCCTGGTTTGGAAATCTTATTAATAATAATAATAATACGTTCTTTTAAAAAGAATGGCAGTATCAGTGGAATTGATTTTATACAAAATCTTTTCAATTCTTATCATTATCATCATAAAAATCAATTCCAAAGGTGCTGCCAATATCTTTAGAACAAGCTCAAAAGAGGGCCTACTCCCTTCAAACAACAACAACAACAACAGTAATAATAATAATAATAATAATAATAATAATAATAATAATAAGGAATAATAATAATAATAATAATAATAATAATGAACAAGCTTCTAGGGTGGGCATCTTCGTATTTCCAACAACAATAATAATAAATAAAATAAAAATTATTATTAATACCGAGGCCTAGCGAGATATTCAGTTATGCACATTTATAATGAGCATAAATTACAATTTAATTACTGACAACGCTAAATCGCCAAAAAAAAAAAAAAAAAAAAAAAAACTCGTTACCGAATTTAACGACTACGCGACTCCTAATCGCCGGCCAGCCAGCGACTGCAGCGCCGATAACAGCGGGCGATGGTACTTAACATATACGGGTCAAATGCTATTAAAACAATGAATTATCCGGCGCGGCATCAGCGTCAGGATAAAGGAAATACCTCTTAAAACCCCGGCGTCAAAGAATTCAGCGCTGAATACAAATCTTCTCTGAATAGCTTACCAAGAATTAAGTTAAAGGGCTTTTTATTTAGAAAAGGGATCATCTGCAAACATTCATCTATTCTTTTTTTTTTATAGTTAGCTTTGCATTTCATCCGATTAATTTCATCATAAAGTGTACGGATGTTTGTGGAGCTACCAGGTGCTGATGATGCTGCCGCTCTCCTCTCTCTCTCTCTCTCTCTCTCTCTCTCTCTCTGCATCCGGACGCAGATCAACGGCGCGCCTCTGTTTCAGAGGAGATTATTCCTAAAAAGAGTCCGGTTAATGACATGGCTTCGCCGTCATTCATAGCCGTCGGGATGAAAGCAATCCAGGATATTAAGTTATTTACTTAGCGGAAGGGGCGCCGGGAAGGCGCGGGGAGGGGGTGAGTGAGGGGTGAAGGGGTCGGGGGGAGGGGAAAAGGGGTCCACCTGCATGTGATAATAGGTTTAGCCAGATATAAATTCATGCTTTCAGTGCCTCTTTCTCCGCGTTTGCAGGAATGCTGCAAACAGTAATAAGGACTTGGGAGCTGAAGTCAAGCCGTAAGGGAATATGAAAAAGTGATCTTATTTTTTTTTTTTTCTCCTTTTAAACTTTGTGGAAATTGCATTTATTTGGTCCAATGATTCTCAAGAAGATACACCACGTGAATATTGTTGGAGGCATACAATTTGGCCTCAGCTATGAAGAGGCATACAATTTGGCCTCAGCTATGAACAGTGTTCTGGTTATTAGTTGAGCAATAACCAGAGAATGGAAAATAAAAATGGCAACCAAAGTCTCAAAATAAATCATGAAACCGTTAAGTTAACAACCGCCTGGAGATTTTCTGTCATTAATATATATATATATATATATATATATATATATATATATATATATATATATACATACATACATACACACACATACATATATAGAAATAATAAACACAAGTCTGGAACAGAAATATATTTCTGGCTCACATCAGGATCAAACCCAGGTCTTTCATTTGAAAGACGAGACCTCTAACAACCAGGCCACACACTTATTCAAGATTTATATATGTGTATATATATATATATATATATATATATATATATATATATATATATACACACACACACACACACACACACACACAGAGAGAGAGGAGAGAGAGAGAGAGAGAGAGAGAGAGAGAGAGAGAGAGAGACCCCTGTTTCTCAACAAGTCGGCACGGATGAGGTTGATAACCCTACGCAATTTTTTTTTCTTATTATCCCCAAAAGACGATGGCACCCATCTACAGATAGGTGGACTCAGGGTCTAAGAATACAGCAGGAGATCCATAAAACTACTGAATCCACAAAATTACTAAATACGAACCGGCGGCCTCTGCACTACGCAATTACCACATTAAATCAAACAAAAAATATCAGCTGACTTTAATCATAAAGACGAGAGGCGCAAACAAAACAACGAAGCTAACGGAAAATATCTGAGCATCATGAAACTTAACGGTGTCCTCACTCCCTCTCGCGTTTTCCAGCTCAATGAGGTATTTGCATAAGAACACGTGAGTACAAGGATCACTGGAAAGCCCCCGCTAATTCGTTGCCACTTTTAGCAAGGTCCGATAATATTCTACCTATACCGCTGTTATTCTAGGTTAATTTTTTTGGAATTCTTTTTTACTTCCTTTAATTATTTTCAAAAGTTTTCCATAACGGTCAGGACACACGGATTGATTTTGATTTTGCAAAGATCATGAACAACAAAAAACCATCGACTTGTGAAACTGCTGCGTGATTAAAATAATCAACAGATCCCTTTAAAAAATGTCTTCTAAAATTGTTTTCCTAAAGCATAAAAGTGAGAACCAAAAGGTGACAGATAATGCGCAAAAACGATGCATTTGATGCGACAATAATGGTCATTTTTACGAATTTTCCTTAAAAACTTTTCCAGCATTATTAACTTTCTCTTCCCCTATTTACTTATAGTTTTAAAATACTTTTTTCACCATTTTCTTTATGCTCGCAAGCGACTGCTTTTCTGATAGATACATTAAGTTTTCCGTTTGTTTACAAGTCTTTTTTTAATAGAATTTTCGGATATTTACTCAAGCTTTTTAATAGTTTTATTCATTTTTCCTGTTTGTCTGCAAATTTATTTGTTAAAATAAAATCTATATATATATATATATATATATATATATATATATATATATATATAATATATATATATATATATATATATATATATATATATATATATATATATATATATATATATATATATATATATATATATATATATATATATATATGGGTCCTTTTTTAATAGAATTATCAGATATTTACTCTAGCTTTTTAATATTTTTATTCTTTTTTCCTGTTTGTCTGCCAACTTACTTGTTAAAATAAAACCTTTATTTATATATATGCCAGGCAACTGCTTCTCATTTCTAGAAAAAAAATCTCTTATTACTTAAGCAATTTCTATCTCCTTATTTTTGCTTGCCAAAAAGTGCCTCGAGTTTTACACACTTTTTCTCTCCCACCTATTTCCTCCGAGTGTGCTTGAACTGAACAGCTCGCGGTTTTCCTTTCCTCCCCTGCTGCCTGACGTCAATGACCACCGGAAGCCACTCCCATCGAGCAATAGGGGGCTCGGCAAAAATCCAATGCGACGAGGCGTCGAAGTTGCCGAACGAAGACAAAGTGATGCCTTATTTGGGCAAGATGATGCTCGCCCCCACAGCACAGGTACGATGGGCGTTCGTCCTACTCCTCTTCTTCCTCCTTCTCCTCCTCCTCACCTGGGGCGTCCTCGGGCTCTTTACTCGCCTCTCTCTCTCTCTCTACTTCTCACATACCCAGTCTTGTCCTCCTCCTCCTCCTCCTCCTCCTCCTCCTCCTCCTCCTCCTCCTCCTCCACCTTTTTATTCCAACTCCTCTCCTTTATACGAGTTAGGGGCACTGCTCTGAAAATTACGGATTATAAGGACCATATCAATAATGGCAATCGAAGCAAGCAAATTAATAATAACAATAATAATAATAATACTAATAATGAAAACAGAAACAAGAAGGATATGGGAGATGCCAGTGGAAATTGTACCCTTAATCACAGGAACACTAGGCACGATCCCAAGAGCCCTGAAAAGGAACCTGGAAAAACTAGAGGCTGAAGTAGCTCCAGGACTCATGCAGAAGAGTGTACTCCTGAAAACACCGTGCGCACATAGTAAGAAAATTGATGGAGTCCTATGGAGGCAGGATGCAACCCGGAATCCCCATGCTATAAATAACACCCAGTCAAATTGGAGTGCTGCGACAGAAGAAGGAAAAAAAATAATAATAATATCCATCCATGTTCTCTAATAATATGAGTTAGAAAGGCGATTTAAATACAGGGGGCTATTTATGACAATAACCTAATGTTCTTGTAGAATCTAACACTATCAGTATGATTGCAACTCCATCCGTAGAGATTTCTTCCATTACAAAGAAATAAATACTGACATAAATACCCATGTACACACCGCCGCACATGTATAGACTGTATACTGCACGTATGAATATACAGAAATACTCATTTTTTACAGGACCTCTGAACGTTACCACCCGCGACAAGCAACAACAGACTCCTTTGTTCCTTGCTGAGACGGTATAGACTTGTAATGACTAAGCAACAACCCTCCTTCGGGGAAATCTACGACTATCTGCGTCTCCATCTCGTTCAGTGAATTACACGGCTTCAAAGGTTACTTTAATTGCGGGTATCGATATGAAACGGTGATAAGATGCTTTTGCTTATGAGTCCTATTATGAAAAGGTGGTGATAAGGTCAAGTTTTATTTTTACCATTATCAGTCTAAAAATTGTAGATAATCATAACAATAATAGTTGGTCCAGTTTGTTACCAGTGCCAACATATCATGGTAGTCATGGCAGGTTAAAATTGTTTCTGGTACAAAAATAATAAATACGTTTAATAATAATAATAATAATAATAATAATAATAATAATAATAATAATAATAAAATAATAATCCAGCTTGTTACCTGTGTCAACATATCATGATAGTCATGGCAGGTTAAATTTGTTGCAAGTACAAAAATAATAAGCTTTTTTATAATAATAATAATAATAATAATAATAATAATAATAGTTAATATTATTATTATTATTATTATTATTATTATTATTATTATTATTATCATTATTATTATTATTATTATTATTATTATTATTATTATTATTATTATTATTATTATTATTATTATAACAGGGGTTACACATTCTACCAGACAGATAAAAAGGGTGAAAGAGCGCAGACCTTTTCCTCTAGGGTGTTCCAAGGGCCACGCCTTAATGTGGTTCTCAAACCCTTTTTAGGACCAGAATTTCTCCCGGTCATTCCCTGCAACTACAAAAGCAACTCGCAACCGCTTCTAAATACTTAGCCAGAGACTAGAAGTCAACAAAGAGTTGACAGCTTTTTGGACTGTTCGCCTTTCCCTGCTTCCTCCTGACTTACGAAAAATCCCTGGTTTATTATTTTTGAAGATTTGAGAACTAAATAAATCTCTAATGAAGAAAACTAAATGCAAAATTACCATCTTTCAGCTTACCTTCAAACTTAATCAACCTGGCTATTTCACGAGTATCTGGTTATCTTGGTCATGCACACTTTTCTACCCCACTGTTGCTTTACTTAGTTTGAGTGGGATTTAAGTTCATTTCAAATGTGGCTGCTATGTGGCTGTTGCAGAGGAACATAGGTACATAGCAGGCCTACAAAAGTTTAAGGTATGTAGTATCTTCAAGAAGTTTTCGGGACATAACTGTCTTAGGACAGTAAGGTTATACAGCAGCCCTAGGACAGTTGCAGTACGTGAAAGCAATAGGACAGTTCAGGAACATGGCAGCCCTTGGGGGCACGGGGCCAGCATGTCTCGGTAGACACTCAAATTCCTTTAAATTCTTCAAGAGAAAATTTGGATTAAATTTGTAAGTGATGACTGGCCGTAAAGCAGACAATACTCGTATACAGGGGGATGATAAAAGGTAAACAAACCTCAAGCAAAAATTCAAAATACCTATACTAAAGACACAATATAAAAAAAAATTTGTATAATGAATCAGACTGTGAAAGCCTATCCTATCAACAGTGGAGAAAAGTAATCAGACCTCTACTCTAACAATAAAATCAAGAAAATTCCGACATTGAGTGAGATCAAGATAATACGACAGTGCGATGAAATGGACATATACTCTGTTTTTTTCCATCTGTCCATCCGCCTCCGGTGTTTTTGTATGGTAACACTGCGTCCCGGGCTTTAGATGGTTACATTCAGCTTACATTCAACAATTATAATAATGTCCTATTTTGAATATTAACGGTGTACTAATTCGAATACAGTAATTATTAAAACACTTTTCAATTGCAAATGTACACCCAGATATCCATTTATTTACCTAAACTTACTCATAGCGTAACTATTTAAAGCCTGGGACGCAGTGTTACCATACGAAAACACCACAGGCGGATGGACAGATGAAAAAAAACAGAGTATAGTTGATTGGCAAGAAGATAAAGGACATGCAAAGAAAGGAACAAACCAATTTTTAATAAGTTTTTTTTTTTTTTTATCCTCACAAATGGTGATCACTAGTTAAAAAAATATCTTTAACAGACGGGAGTTGCAGAGAATCTAGATGTCCTGAAGCGTTTTTCCCAGATGGACTTAGCAAATTTGAACAATACCACCCATCTCTCGTCTTCATAGAAAAATACTCATAGGGTCTTGAGTCTCAAGCTCACAATATCTAGTGAAGGTCATAGAAAATAAAAATAACATTAATTAATTTGTATAGATCCGGTAACTTGAGCGCAGGGTACTTTGAGGAAACTATGATATAGTATAGATTTGGGGACTGAGTTAACCTCTCGGAAATTACAAACACATGACTCGGTGCTCTCTCTCTCTCTCTCTCTCTCTCTCAAGTGCAAACGAGACCTTCTGTACCGGTCTTTTTGGACGAATACGCCCGGCTTATAATTAATCAGTTCACGGAAGCGTGCAAAAACATAACGCAAGAAATCGTGTTAGTTAACTTTGGCCATAATAACATTACTATCGGAACGAAAAATTAAGTCATAAACGAAACGATCACTTCATAACCCTGACGAGCTACTAAACATGCGCAGAATACGTCCAAGAATAATGAGAACCTGAAGCTAAATCATACGAACTGAATTCCCCGAAAGACTTCGGATTTCATCTTCCAATAAGGAGAGTCTTCCTGAAGCAGTACTGCATTAATGTGCCTTAAAGCAGAACGTGCCTACCTTGGTTTCTGAATGTCGGCTCCATGCAAACCCACTTCTGAATGACCGGTGCTACAGCGCCATGTGGAGTAACATCAGCCTAGGGACTCCCAATATATACAAATATATATATATATTATATATATATATATATATATATATATATACATATATATATATATATACATATATATATATATATATATATATATATATATATATGTAAACTTGTGTATATAGATTCATATATATATATATATATATATACATAAATAAAAAAACACCTGAGAAAAGGTTTACGATGGGATTGTTAAGCCAATTTTACATTATGGAAGACAATTACAACGCCGGAAACAAATATACGAAAATACGGTTCAATTATTAAAATGAATATATTGCTTGCGAAGTGCTACAAGAATTACAAGTGAGAAATGTGGACCCAAATCTGTCAACTTTTCTATCGGTACTTTAATCTGAAAGGAGAGACTCTGACCTCTGGTTGCGCAGAATATCTGTATCGGTGAGGTTGCTAACCCCGCGTCCTTTTTGCTGATAGGAATGAGTTCCGGAGAGGAGTTCGCCTAACAAATAATGTCACAGGTCTTGGGATAATAATAATAATAATAATAATAATAATAATAATAATAATAATAATAATAATAATAATAATAATCACTAACAAAGGTTCTCTCAAGTCCAGCCGAAAAAGACGACCAGAGAAGAAGAAGACCTGAATAGTACCTAGCTTCAAGATTTAACTTATTAAGGATATGGTCTAAATTGGCCCTGGGTGCTATAAGCAGGTGAAGATTTTAATCAGAGCAATGGTCAAGAAATATCTCGTTAATACTTTTCACATTGTAAATTGTAAACATGAAACAAACATTCAAATTGTAAACCCCTAAAAATGATTTAGATAACCTCACACAGATACAAGCACAAATTTACATTAATATATATGAAAATACATACATAAATAATATATATGTGTGTATATATATATATATATATATATATTAATATATATGCGTGGGCAGGTGTCTATTCATTTACTATGTATGTAGGTGTTTTTTTTTTAACTGGATAACGTTAATAACAATGTTTTTTTACAACGACATATTCATTACAAATACTTTTAAAATCATTAGATATATCCATGCACGCATGCAAAATATATAACCATACAACTACCGATGACAAAAAACGTGTGCTACCTTACAAAACAAAACAAAAAAATGCTAACAGGAGACACTTAAAAATAAATATGCAAAAAGGCGTTCCAATCGTCGTGGATCAACAAGTGTTCCCCTTTAAGGACGCTGGGAGAAACATCGCCAATGGAGGAGAAAAAAAAAAAAAAAAAAAAATCCTGATCTTGTTTGAAGACAGGATTTCGAGGCTTGATGAAATTGATCTCGGGGATTTTCGAGCTGATCCGCCAACATCGTAATTGAAGTTTGTGAAATGAACGTTTGCTGGACTTTTGATTGGCGTCAATCTGGACGTCAAGTGAGCGATGGTCTTTATGCGTGTGTATGTAAATATGTTTGTGTGTAGTGTATACACACAAACATATATATATAAATATATATATATATATATATATATATATATATATATATATATATATTATATAGAGGAGAGAGAGAGAGAGAGAGAGAGAGAGAGAGAGAGAGAGAGAGAGAGAGAGAGAGAGAGAGAGAGGAGAGTAGAGAAAGAGAGAAGAGAGGAGAGAGATTTCCACTGCTATATAAATTGTGATGTTCAAGGGTTCATGTGCCAAAGGCGTCAATCGTTCATTCTGGTCACCAATCAGCGCCCATCCCAATACATACCATACCATACCAAACGCAGCTCAATTAGCTTCGCTGACCGGAAGACTAGAGGTAAGGCGAGCGTGTTGTACTCAAAGCTATAATTTCACTGGTAACTTTCCTACGAAAATAATTGGCTCTGGAGAATAGGTAACAGAAGCTACCACCGTATTCAACCTCTTAATAGTAAACATAATCAACTACTTTTTTTAGAAGTCTTCACAGCATCCTCAAATTAATACGCATATTATACATTAAGTTTATAAGAACGTATTGTCTTTATAATCACACCCTATACCATTCGCCTAAACCCTTTCTAACACACTGACGGTCTGTCTCTAGAAATTGAGACACGCCTTCCTTCCCTGGTCCATCCACTCTCTCTTTAGCTTTCAAACTCATATTACTTTCTCTATTTTGATTTACATCCTATCCTATAATCGTCTTCGGCATTTACTGTAACGAGATAAAAAGGCGGGAATTTGTTTCACTAATCATCGAATAATTACTAATCCTAAGTCATTTAAAAAAAGTAATCGACTATAAATAAACCGTCACCAACATGATTATGCTTTAACAAAAAGCCAACAATATATAAAAATGTGGATGGGAGATTTATTTATACATTTCAATATTTACCCAAAGGCTTAGTGATTTACATTCAGCGAAAAAGAGGGATCCCTTTACACGGGAAAACTAACTCTCTCGGTACAGAGAAAGCAAGTGTAATTGAATTTATAAATTAATAAACACTCAATCTACGGTTATTAGAATTGATTTTCGCTCGGTCTTTTCACCCAGTGGATTTATGAATATCACGATAATTCCATCCAACGTCACGAACGTTGGTAATTAAAAACTGAAGACGGGTTCAGAGAATTATCTCAAGATCTCCCACTGCTTACACGAAATATGATTATATCAATTAAAAATTTTTTCTCATAACATTTCACAAATCTTAGCCTTCACAAACAATACGTTGCACATTGATGCCCACGCCATAAAAATATCAATTAATATTTTTTAGCCATAGGATTTCACAAATTTTAGCCTTCATAAACAATACGTTGGACACTGATACCCACGCCATGAAACTTCTAAGCCTAGCTGTCAGTTAGGAGGTCATTATCCTTATGCCAGGGACGGCAGTGATGATCGCCTTTGAGAATATTGTTATGTTCCCATTATGTCAGTAGCGGAGGAGGCAGGTGATTAAAAGCACTCAGATATACGTTAACCCGAATGCCAAGAAAAATATGCTCTGTAGTCAAACCTGCTTTTCCTGGCGGTAAGGATGTTTTTACTACAGGTTCATGAAGAATAAAACTGTTTTGGAAGACGCAATAAGGACAGACAGCTAGCCAACTTTCATACATAAAGTTTTAAATTTTTATAGTCAACAAAATTCTAGAAATATTTCTATAATGACAGCTTGGTTTTAATTTTTTTAAATTATAAGTATTTACATGTAATACAGAGCTCATTGGCATGGTTTTAACATTCATTATTTAATATTGCTATGGCAAGGATTTTGCAACATGTAACACAACAGATAATACAATAGCTTTGTATTTTACTATTTGTTGATAGAAAATTTATTTGATAAGATTGAAGAATTCAATCAAAGCCCCACTAATATTTCTATCAAAGTTCTCCTAGGTTAGAAAATTTTTCAAAAGTTATCACATTCTATTACAGGTTTTTTCTGTTAATTGCTTTCATAAATCCTTCCTAAAATACTGTATCGACGCCATAAAAATGAATACATTTTTGTCTTGAATAACACAAAGAAAAATCAAATAATATATCTGCCACTCTTCAATAACGTCGCACCTGCCTCTTTGTGTTATAAGAGTTCTGATTAATCATTTTCCAAGAATACACAAATTTCATTATGTCCTTGGTACAAAGGTTGGTTTTTCTCAACTTATCCTACAAGTTTCCTTTAACTTTGAAAGAATCAAACATTAATATTCAATTTCGTTTTCACGTAAGTCAGGTTACCCTTAAATACATTTCCATTCGTTTGCTGATATCTGAAAATTTCCCATAAAAGCATCGCTGTCATCTGATTCAATTTTTGTCATTCGCTCAGCCGTTAATGCCATCTCACTGGAAGCCTTTTCGTTTCATGGAAATTCAGCAAACATCTGGTTCACTGCCTGGAAGATCGTGCTAAAATTACACCTCATAATTTTTAACATTGTAACTCCACTTACTTTACTCACATGGAAGTCGTGTCAATATTCATTAACTTGCATGCGGTCATGCGATGGCTTTACTCAGCTCTCACGAAATCCCTTCAATCATGTTGATGTTCTTTCAAAAAAAAATTACCAGTGTGCGATACATTTTTTTTTTTATTCTATCATTTGATCTGCTTTCCATAAAGCTCTATTACGTTGACTTGGGAGATTTGGTTTCCATAAATCCCCTTTTGCGGTAGAATTACCTCATGCCATTAACCTAAATCCCTCTTTCCTGTTTAGGAATGTTATGCTCTATTTAAAGAGAAATTACAGACTGGACATCTTCGGCTGTTATTTGTGCGTTCCTTAATCTTTAATCTTTCACAGATTCTTTATACGGTTCCTAGACAGCCAAGTTACAGATTCACCTTCTACGCCCATTACATATTAAAAAAACACTTACACAAATTAAAGAACACACACACACACACACACACATATATATTAATATATATTATTAAGTATATATATATATATATATATATATATATATAATATATATATATATATATGTATATAATAATATTATATATTTATATATATATATAATATATAGGTATAATATATAATAATATATATAATATATATATATATATATATATATATATAGTAATACATATATATATATGATCCTAAACTGTTTGTGGATTTTTTTAAATATAGTTCTCAATTCATTTTTTTTCAAAGTGCTATACTGAGCTGATATCATAATTACACTTGCCTTCTATGGCCATCATTCATAAATCCCGAATTCCTACAAAACTTACTTGTGTTTTACTGATAGTTAAACTAAAATTGCCAATCATCCGCCACTACTAATCCCAAATCCTTATTCATGTACAGCTTCGTCACGATAACTTGAAAGTCAAAATACATATTTATCATGGCTAAAACATTCATTATTTAACACAAAAAATACATATTTACCATGACTAAAAAGCCTATCATTTAACATTAAAAACTAAGTCAAAATACATATTTACCATGAACAAAAATTCCATTACTTAGCATGAAAAACTAAGTCAAAATACATATTCACCATGACTAAAAAAACCTATCATTTAACATTAAAAACTAAGTCAAAATACATATTTACCATGACTACAAACCTATCATTTAACATTAAAAACTAAGTCAAAATACATATTTACCAGAACTTTAAAACCTCATTACTTTAACACTGAAAGTTAACCCCAACCTCACCAACAACTACCCCCAAAATCTCACGGGATTTATGAGACCATTTTTAATACGATTTCCACCTGATACGGCAAAGTCCGTTACCCATCATCCCCCTGCTAGACAAGAGCCCGTCCTTCCCTTCACATGTGTACACATGGCAAATGGGCGACGATGAGGAGTGCTCAGGAACAGATGTTCAACGTGCGGTTCCCTGGATAAGGGACTCATATCTTTTTTTTTTAATCTCCCCGTTCGATCACTGAAAAAAACGTTATTACAAGTGACCCGAAGGCTACGTTCCCTTAAAAGGAATCAGAAGGACCATTTTCGATGGATTGCAGTGATAACGTCATCCCAGCTAGTTGCGTTACTTCGAAAGAAAAATGAGTAAATAAATTAAATAAATGATAGTGTGGGTGAAATACTAAACAACTTATTTTTTTTTAAACTAAATCTTAAATAAATGATGGTTTGACTGAGATACTGAACAACTGGAATGAGTTTAAGACGGAATTATCAAACTCAATTGTACGACTTAACAATGTCCACAGAGTTCATAACCGAATTTTTTAAAATTAAATTTTAAGAATTTCATTAATTTTTCAAAAGCCAACTTTAAAATGAGTACAAACAAAGCTGCAGTTGGAACTCTTGTTAGTGTAAATCTGACAAAAACGCACCAAATTGGAGAAGAAGAAGAAGAAAAAAAAAGTATATCCCAGACATCGTTCTACTCAGAGAACTATAGATAAACCTGAGGTTTATCGCACCATTCACTTCAGTCCCTTGTAATTTACTGATGTTGCACATGCTAATTAGTTCATTTGCATAAAAATTACTTCTTGAACATCATGCCGGGAACACCCCTCTGTGTAAACATTTGATGTCGGAACTCCTTTCGTTATTTTCTTTATCACTTTCACCTACATCTAATTAACAGTATTTCACACTTATAACTCCAAGTAATACTTAATAAATCAATCATAGTACTCATAACTTCTATAGTGACGAAACGGACGCACAACATGAGATCGGTCTCGGCAAGATATTTTTGTTAACATTAATGAACTTTTCTTGTATGAAGGCGTATTTTACTGTTAAAAACAGGTACGTTTGACAATCTTAAAAAAGACATGGGCTTGGCAATCTTCAAAAAGAAGTTGGGTTGGCAATCTTCAAAAAGAAGTAGGCTTGGCAATATTCAAAAAGAAGTATGCTTGGTAATCTTCAAAAAGAAGTATGCTTGGTAATCTTCAAAAAGAAGTATGCTTGGCAATCATCAAAAAGAAGTATGCTTGGTAATCTTCAAAAAGAAGTATGCTTGGCAATCATCAAAAAGAAGTATGCTTGGTAATCTTCAAAAAGAAGTATGCTTGGTAATCTTCAAAAAGAAGTACGCTTGGCAATCTTCAAAAAGAAGTACGCTTGGTAATCTTCAAAAAGAAGTACGCTTGGTAATCTTCAAAAAGAAGTACACTTGGTAATCTTCAAAAAGAAGTACGCTTGGTAATCTTCAAAAAGAAGTATGCTTGGCAATCTTCAAAAAGAAGTAGGCTTGGCAATCTATAAAAAGAAGTAGGCTTGGCAATCTTCAAAAAGAAGTAGGCTTGGCAATCTTCAAAAAGAAGTAGGCTTGGCTATCTTCAAAAAGAAGTAGGCTTGGTAATCTTCAAAAAGAAGTAGGCTTGGTAATCTTCAAAAAGAAGTAGGCTTGGCAATCTTCAAAAAGAAGTATGCTTGGCAATCTTCAAAAAGAAGTAGGCTTGGCAACTCTTCAAAAAGAAGAAAAAGGAGCTTGGCAATCTTCAAAAAGAAGTAGGCTTGGTAATCTTCAAAAAGAAGTATGCTTGGTAATCTTAAAAAAGAAGTAGGCTTGGCAATCTTCAAAAAGAAGTAGGCTTGGCAATCTTCAAAAAGAAGTAGGCTTGGCAATCTTCAAAAAGAAGTAGGCTTGGCAATCTTCAAAAAGAAGTAGGCTTGGCAATCTTCAAAAAGGAGTAGGCTTGGTAATCTTCAAAAAGAAGTAGGCTTGGCAAACTTCAAAAAGAAATAGGCTTGGCAATCTCCCAAAAAGGAAGTGGCTTGGCATCATTTTCAACAAAAAAGAAGTAGGCTTGGCAATCGCCAAAAAGAGTAAGGCTTGGCAAATTCTATAAAAAGAAGTCGGCTTGGCAATCTTCAAAAAAGAAGTAGGCTTGGGCAATCTTTCAAAAAGAAGTAGCTTGGGCAATCGCCAAAAAGAGTAGGCTTGGCGAATCTTCAAAAAAGAAGGTGGGCTTGGCAATCTTCAAAAGAAAAAGGTTAGGCTTGGCTATCTTCAAAAAGAAGTAGGCTTGGCAATCTTCAAAAAGAAGTAGGCTTGGCAATCTTCAAAAAGAAGTAAGCTTGGCAATCTTAAAAAAGAAGTAGGCTTGGCAATCATCAAAAAGAAGTATGCTTGGCAATCTTAAAAAAGAAGTAGGCTTGGCAAACTTCAAAAAGAATTATGCTTGGCAATCGCCAAAAAGAAGTAGGCTTGGCCATCTTCAAAAAGAAGTAGGCTTGGCAATCATCAAAAAGAAGTATGTTTGGCAATCTTCAAAAAGAATTATGCTTGGCAATCGCCAAAAAGAAGTAGGCTTGACCATCTTCAAAAAGAAGTAGGCTTGGCAATCTTAAAAAAGAAGTAGGCTTGCAATCATCAAAAGAGTAGGCTGCCATCTTCAAAGAAGGTAGGCTTGCAATCTCAAAAAGGAAGTAGCTTAGCAATCTTTCAAAAAGAAGTAGGCTTGGCAATCTTCAAAAAGAAGTAGGCGGCAATGTTCAAAAGAAGTAAGCTGGCAATCTTCACAAAAAGAAAGTAGGCTGAGCCATCTTCAAAAAGAAGTAGGCTTGGCAATCTTCAAAAAGAATTATGCTTGGCAATCGCCAAAAAGAAGTAGGCTTGACCATCTTCAAAAAGAAGTAGGCTTGGCAATCTTAAAAAAGAAGTAGGCTTGGCAATCATCAAAAAGAAGTAGGCTTGGCCATCTTCAAAAAGAAGTAGGCTTGGCAATCTTCAAAAAGAAGTAGGTTGCAATTCTCAAAAAGGGAAGTAGGCTGGCAATCTCAAAAAGAAGTAGGTTTGGCAATCTTCAAAAAGAAGTAGGCTTGGCAATCGCCAAAAAGAAGTAGGCTTGGCAATCTTAAAAAAGAAGTAGGCTTGGCAATCATCAAAAAGAATAGGCCATTGACCATTCTCAAAAAGAGTAGGCTGCAATCTTAAAAAAGAAGCGAGGCTTGGCAATCATCCAAAAAGAAGTAGCTTGACCATCTTCAAAAGGAAGTAGGCTGGCAATCTTAAAAAGAAGAGGCTTGGCAATCTTAAAAAAGAAGTAGGCTGGTAATCTTCAAAAAGAAGTAGCTTGGCAATCTTCAAAGAAGTAGGGTGGCAATCTGCCAAAAAGAGTAGGTGGCAATCGCCAAAAAGAAGTAGGCTTGGCAATCTTAAAAAAGAAGTAGGCTTGGCAATCTTAAAAAAGAAGTAGGCTTGGCAATCATCAAAAAGAAGTAGGCTTGACCATCTTCAAAAAGAAGTAGGGTTGGCAATCTTCAAAAAGAAGTAGGCTTGGCTATCTTCAAAAAGAAGTAGGCTTTGCTATCTCAAAAAGAAGTTAGGGCTTGGCAATCTTCAAAAGAAGTAGGTCTTGGCAATCTTCAAAAAGAAGTAGGCTCGGTATCTCAAAAAGAAGTGGCTTGGCTATCTTCAAAAAAGAAGTAGTTGGACATCTTCAAAAAGAGAAGTAGGCTTGGCAATCTGAAAAGAAGGTAGGCTGGCTATCTCTTAAAAAAGAAGTAGGCTTGGGCAATCTTAAAAAAGAAGTAGGCTTGGCATCTCAAAAAGAAATAGCTTGGCCCATCTTCAAAAAAGAAGTAGGGTTTGGCAATCTTCAAAAGAAGTAGGCTTGGCATCGCCAAAAAAGAAGTAGGCTTGGCAATCTTAAAAAAAGAAAAAGTAAGGCTTGGCAATCTTAACAAAAAAGAAGTAGGCTTGCAATCATCAAAAGAAAAGTAGGGCCTTGAACATCGTCAAAAGGAAAAAGTTTAGGGTTGGCATCTTCAAAAAGAAGTAGGCTTGGCTATCTTCAAAAAAGAAGTAGGCTTGGCTATTCTCAAAAAAAAGAGTTAGGCTGGCATCTTTCAAAAAGAAGTAGGCTTGGCATCTTTCAAAAAGAAGTAGGCTTGGCTTTAAATCTTCAAAAGGAAGTAGGCTTGGCTATCTTCCAAAAGAAAGTAGGCTTTGGCAACTTCAAAAAAGAAGTAGGCTTGGCAAATCTTGGAAAAAAAGAAGTAGGCTTGGGCTAATCTTCAAAAAGAAGTAGGCTTGGCAATCTTCAAAAGAAGTAGGCTTGGCCCATTCTTCAAAAAGAAGTAGGGCTTGGCAATCTTGGAAAAAGAAGTAGCCTTGGGTGGCTTATCTTCAAAAAGAATTATGCTTGGCAATCTTAAGGAAAAAGGAAGGTTAGTCTTGGCAATCTTAAAAAGAAAAAAGTAGGCTTAAGCAATCTTCAAAAAGAAGTAGCTGCTATCTTCAAAAAGAAGCAGGGCTTGGCAAATTCTTAAACAAAAAGAGTAGGCTTGGCCTCTTCAAAAAGAAGTAGGCTTGGCAATTCTTAAAAAAGAACGTAGGCTTGTTTGGCTTATCTTCAAAAAAGAAGTATTCTTGGCAATCTTAACAAAAGAAGTACCTTGCCAAATCTTAAAAAAGAAGTGGCTTATTAGAATCTTCAAAAAGAAGTAGGCTTGGTAATCTTCAAAAAAATAGGCTTGGCAATCTTAAAAAGAAGGGTTGGCTTGACAATCCAAGAAGTTATGGCTTGGCAATCTTAAAAAAGAAGTAGGCTTGGCTATCTTCAAAAAGAAGTATGCTTGGCAATCGCCAAAAAGAAGTAGGCTTGGCAATCTTCAAAAAGAAGTAGGCTTGGCTATCTTCAAAAAGAAGTAGGCTTGGCAATCTTCAAAAAGAGTTGTAGGTTGGCACCAATCTTCAAAAAAGAGGTTATGGCTTGGCTATCTTCAAAAGAAGTAGGCTTTGCTATCTTCAAAAAGAAGTAGGCTTGGCATCTTCAAAAAGAAGTAAAAAAAGGAGTCTTGGCTATCTTCAAAAAGAAGTAGGCTTGGCCATCTTCAAAAAGAAGTATGCTTGGCAATCGCCAAAAAGAAGTAGGCTTGGCTATCTTCAAAAGAAGTAGGCTGGGCTATCTTCAAAAAGGAAAAGAAGTAGGGTTGGCAATCTCAAAAAGAGAATTAGGCTTGGCTATCTTCAAAAGAAGTATGCTGGCAATCTTCAAAAGAAGTAGGCTTGTGGCTATCTTCAAAAGAAAAAAGCAGAGGCTTGGCAATCATCAAAAAGAAGTAGGGTTGGCAATCTTCAAAAAGAAGTAGGCTTGGCAATCTTCAAAAAGAAGTAGGCTTGGCAATCTCCAAAAAGAAGTAGGCTTGGCAATCTTCAAAAAGAAGTAGGGTTGGCAATCTTCAAAAAGAAGTAGGCTTGGCTATCTTCAAAAAGAATTAGGCTTGGCTATCTTCAAAAAGAAGTATGCTTGGCAATCATGAAAAAGAAGTAGGGTTGGCAATCTTCAAAAAGAAGTAGGCTTGGCTATCTTCAAAAAGAAGTATGCTTGGCAATCTGCAAAAAGAAGTAGGCTTGGCAATCTTCAAAAAGAAGTATGCTTGGGTCAATCATTCAAAAAAGAAGTAGGGTTGGCAATCTTCAAAAAAGAACGTCAGGCTTGGCTAACCTTCAAAAATAAGTAGGCTTGGCTTATCTTCAAAAAGAAAAAGTAGGCTTGGGGCCATCTGGGTCAAAAGAAGTAGGCTTGGCTATCTTCAAAAAGAAGTATGCTTGGCAATCTCCAAAAAGAAGTATGCTTGGCAATCTCCAAAAAGAAGTAGGCTTGGCAATCTTCAAAAAGAATTATGCTAGGCATTCGCCAAAAAGAAGTAGGCTTGGCAATCTTAAAAAAGAAGTAGGCTTGGCAATCATCAAAAAGAAGTATGCTTGGCAATCTTCAAAAAGAATTATGCTTGGCAGTCACCAAAAAGAAGTAGGCTTGGCAATCTTCAAAAGAAGTTAGCTGGCTCAAGCTTCCAAAAAGAAGTAGGCCTTGGGCCAATCTTCCAAAATGAAGTAAGGTCTTGGCAATCTTAAAAAAGATGTAGAAGGCTTGGCAATTCTTTAAAAAAGAAAAAGTAAGGCTTGGCCATCTTCAAAAAGAAGTAGGCTTGGCAATCTTAAAAAAGAAGTAGGCTTGGCAATCTTAAAAAAGAAGTAGGCTTGGCCATCTTCAAAAAGAAGTAGGCTTGGCAATCTTAAAAAAGAAGTAGGCTTTGGCAAATCTTAAAAAAGAAGTAGGCATTGGCTCATCTTCAAAAGAATTAGGCTTGGTAATCTTAAAAAGAGTAGGCCTATGGCATCTCCAAAGAAGTCGGTCTTGGCAATCTTCAAAAAGAATGCTTGGCAATTCGCCAAAAAGAAGTGGCCTTGGCAATCTTAAAAAAGGTAGGCGGCAATCTTCAAAAAGAAGTAGGCTTGCAATCTTAAAAAAGAATTAGCTTGGGCCCATTCACCAAAAAGAAGTAGGCTTGGCCAATCTTAAAAAAAGTAGGCCTTGGCATCCTCCAAAAGAAGTAGGCTTGGCAATCTTCAAAAAAGTAGGCTTTGCAATCTTTAAAAAAGAAGTAGGGCTTGGCAAAGGCTAAAATTCAAAAAGAAGTAGTCAAAAAGGCTTGGCCAAATCTTCAAAAGACCGTTGTAGGCTTGGCAATCAATAAAAAAGGAAAAAGTAGGCTTGGCAATCTTTAAAAAAAGAAAGTAGCTTGGCAATCTTCCAAAAAAGAAGTAGGCGTGGCAATCTCCAACAAAAAAAAGACGTGTGGCTTGGCAATAAGGGTTCAAAAAGAATTAATGGGCTTGGCAATCTCAAAAAGAAGTAGGCCTTGGCAATCTTCAAAAAGAACGTTGGCTTGGCAAATATCAAAAAGCAAGTAGGCTGGCAATCTTCCAAACAAAAAGACGTAGGGCTTGGCAAAAAATTATTCAAACAAAAAGAAGGTTAAAATGCTTGCAATCTTCAAAAAGAAGTAAGGGGACTTGGCAATCTTCAAATGGAACTGGGCCTGGGGCGATATTCAAAAAGAAATAGTCTTGGCAATCTTAAGAGGAAGGCTTGGCACTTAAAAAAGAGGTAATCTCAATAATCTTTAAAAAGAGGGAGACTTGGCAATTCTGAAAAATGAGGGCGGAGAGCAATTTAAAAAAAAGAGGGAGGCTTGGAGAGGGAAAAAAAAAAAAAAAGAGCTAAGCTTGGCAACCGTCAGACCAGGCTAAAAATTCTGTTATCTGGAATTTTATGCTATGTAACGATCAAATCATTCGACACCTAAGATGGCGGCTCTCACAAAGGAAAAGAATCCTGATTTGCACAAAAAATTATGTCTAATAGTGACGTTCTTATCTATCATATATTCTTAAAGCTAAAAACGTACCTGCTAGTAAGTAGGTACTTAACGATTCGCTTTAAGAAGAAAAAAACGAAGTTTGGTGCATTTTACATACATGTTTTTCAAACTGCATTTAACATTCAGATTTTTTCCTTTTCACTGAATAACGGGATGTCAACGTAATGCAATTTGAAGTAATACAATTTAACCAAGAGCCCTCATCTTTTATCATATATTTTATTCGTTAATTTTTGTTGCTGAACATTCACGGAAATGAAGCACAGACGCTCAATTAAGCTGTCACGTCAAAAAGGGAGAGAGAGAGAGAGAGAGAGAGAGAGAGAGAGAGAGAGAGAGAGAGAGAGAGAGAGCAAAATTACCAGTCAGAATCCGAACAATCAAATTCCGCATTGCCTCCCATAACATGGCAGAGCATGCTCCTATCACCCGGATCATCGCTAATAGGAGAGGGGGAGGAGGGGGATTCGCTTCCCAGGAGCATAAACAGGAGCATGGCAACCATGCCAGGAATCGGGCTACGCAGCAATTGCGGCAACCGTCGCTAATCGCCGCTAATTCGACGCTAATCATAGATCAAAATTTCAGGTATTGTAATCGCGCACTTTGCGGGAATGCCCCCGGGCGATGGGTCGTCGCCATTTGGAGACTGCGCAGAAATGCGAGGATGCATCCTGCGGTTAAAATTGCACCTCATTAGACTCTTTGCGAGTACTGAGTGTGAGCCCCGATCGCAAACAAAGGAGGTTATAATCGCCCGACATATATACCGGGTTATACGCAAGGGCAATGGTACAGGTATTTCTTTTCAAGTATTTTAATTAAGAACAACTTTGTACGAAACTCATTATATGTATGAATGTGTTATATATATATATATATATATATATATATATATATATATATATAT
The DNA here is from genome assembly GCF_015104395.2 of Macrobrachium nipponense. Lineage (NCBI taxonomy): Eukaryota > Metazoa > Arthropoda > Malacostraca > Decapoda > Palaemonidae > Macrobrachium > Macrobrachium nipponense. The sequence continues at coordinate 13,444,623 of NC_061092.1, read as the reverse complement.
TTATATATATATATATATAGGCTACATATGAATAGGTTTACCATATGCGTGCGTGTGTAATTTGTCCTATGAATACCAAAGAAGCCAATGTGTGAATCAACATAAATGTTGGTTACGAAATAGCTGTGGCAGAAAAGTAAAAGGAAATGGCTGTATGTCACATACTTGGATCTTGAAAAAGCTTGAAATACAATCAATTAAGAGGATTAAAGTTTTTTTTATTTTGATTATGAAGACGGGAAATCGACTGGTTTAGTTTAAAAGTGTGTCTGAGACGCAGGTGTGTTATGTCTCCTTGGCCTTTCATATACTTATTGATGGGGTGGTGCGAGACAAAACACAAGACGACTAACGATTCAGTGCAAAGTTGTAGGATGAGGCAGACGACTACAGATGATGCGGTAATAACCGGGAGTAGTGAAGAGAAAGTGCAGAAACTAGTGGAAGAGTTTGAAAAAGTTTGCCAAAGGAGAAACCTTGGAGTAAGTGTACGGGTAAGGGTATGTGGGTGATGGTAACCAGTATGACAGAGAAAGATATACATTTACTTACGAGGAACTATTACAGATAATAGCAGAATCACAGAAGGTT
>NC_061092.1:13356532-13439032 GCF_015104395.2 Macrobrachium nipponense | reverse complement strand
AATGGTCATTTGGATTGACAAGCCGATTACCTGTGTTATCATGGCTCTTGGTGCACATCAAGCCCCTTGAGATAAGAATCCGCCCTTCGATATTTTACCCTCTGGACAAGGAACCTTGCTGGTACGAAGCAGGCTGAACCTCAACCACCCATCGGTAAAAACTTGAATACATGACAGACAAGAAACTCACGGATGCAGACGAGGATAAGAGTAGGTGAGACAACAAACCATCGACGAAAGTCGACTCAGAGTTGGGGAAGGGGACACCAAGCTGCTTCGCCAGTCAAAAACTCGTGTCCCATCTGCAACCAAAAAAACAACAACATTCAACATCCATCAATAATCGTTTTTTTTTTCCATCATAAAAAGGAAGTCCAACCACTTACACTCTCTTCTTTTAACTTGATCCAAGGTCGACCTTGGAGACCTTGCCGTTCCATAGTCTGTCTCGCTGGTATCAAGTTACAGCTAATGCTATCGAAGAGCTTCCTATTCGGGTTATAAAGTGTCTAATTTCATTAACAAGGACTGTCTGGATAATAAGACTCAAATGCTTCACTGCTGATAAGCAAGTGAACATGGAACTTTTTGAGACTTTACTTAAGTGGAAACTGTCCAGAGGTACATAGTGCATGGGTAAAGTGTAAATATGTGGATGCATCCATGAATTTTGTGTGCATATATATATTTACACAAATACATGTGTGTGTATATATATATTATATATATATATATATATATATATATATATATATATATATATATAACAGAATGCTTCAGTTTCTATTTTCAAGATACTTCTATGCTTTATGAGATCCTCTTGACCAGCAACAAAAATCAACAAAGAACAAATAGTTTCAATCGCCAAAAAAGCGTGAGGTAGACGGAGAGAGAGAGAGAGAGAGAGAGAGAGAGAGAGAGAGAGAGAGAGAGAGAGAGAAACACATAAAGAAAGGGTTTCTGGGCAATTTAAGAACAGCTTCATATCCGAGACGCTGACTGAGATGATTTAGAAAGGAAAGGGAAATAAGGTACGGAGGAAGACATTACTGTGATAGGAAGGATTCGCGTACAGCTGCGGACTTTCCTTCGTATCGCCTGGCAGCCTTCGAACGCTATGTTTTTTGTGATTGACGTAGCATAGTGCCTTAGTTTTCTTCTTCTTTCTTTCCTTCTAAATTACTTTCTTTTATACTCTTTTTTTTCTTTCTTTCTTTCTTTCTTTCTTTTCAAGGTGACCTACTTCTGTGTTTAGGCTGCATGACAATAACTACCTTCCTCTTTGCTCTCGACTGCGCTTATATTGTAACACAGAACATTTTTTTTGTTTTCATTATTCCCGGCTGAATGCGTTGTTCAAAGACGTATGTTCTTCAAAGTTTTATTATTTCCCTCCAACAAATTCCTGGTAAGTATTCTGCACAAAATAAATGAATCGCCGCTACTGTTTTCGAAAGTGAGTCTTTTGTCTAATAACAATAACATAACGAAGTGATTCTTCGGAAGGGAAATTTTCAAACATACATCAAACATAAAAACACACAGATGTGGAAACACAACTTTTAGGTACACTAAAATAAAATCGAAGAATATAACATAACCTATATTACACTAAAATGTTTTACGTGATTAGCAGAAATAAATTATAAAGCCAGAAAAAACTCAATTTTACTCCATATCCTGACTGAACAAATAAAGGGGAAAAAGGTATAAACAGGAATTGAGGCTAAAATTACATAATTATTAAGAACATAAATTTTGCTATTGACTGAGATAATTTTATTGATGATTCCCTCATCAAGATTTTGATGACAGAGATGATTTTAGGGATGATTCCCTCATCAATAAGATATCGATGACAGAGATGATTTTAGGGATGATTCGTTCAAGAAGATTTTGATGACAGAGATGATTCCCGAATCAAAAAGATTGTGATGACAGAGATGATTTTAGTGATGATTCCTTCATCGAGAAGATTTTTATAACAGAGATGATGTTAGTGATGATTCCCTCATCAGGAAGACTTTGATGACAGAGATGATTTTAGTGATGATTCGCTCATCAAGAAGATTTTAATGATTAGATGATTTTGGTGATGATTCCCTCATCAAGAAGATTTTAATGACAGAGATGATTTTAGTGATGATTCCCCCATCAAGAAGATTTTGATGACAGATGATTTTATTCGTGAAGCCTTCATGATAAAAAAAAATAAAAATAAAAAAAAAATAATGGATAAACACCGAACGTCGCTTCTGCTACTCTCAAGGGAAGACTCGAACATAAACACTTCGAAGAAAATGACATGGAAGAGCTAGGCGCGATAAGGATGATTTTATTCAACACTTTATTACAACTGAATAGTAAAATGAACTGAAAGAGCCTAATCATTGTGGAAGCAAAATATTAGTAACTTTGAGCTATATATTAGGTGGATGTGGAGATTAGTTTACATGAAGACTGAACTTCGTATAAAGACAAGATACCGTTTTAATCCAACAAACCTTACGAAACTAGACACCAGTCATTAGTTGATGAATGACAGTGCAACCAGTGACAGGAATTGGCCAATTAAGAGATTTTACAGATAAATTCTTCAAGTGCGTCTGAAAACATTATCATGATACAGAAATAACAAAACTATACCTAAAGTAAGAGTGCTTTTTTTTTTCTATCATCAGAGACATCGCTTGGAATTACTGGGGCGCATAAGAAGCTCAAATTTGAGACGTTCAAACAGACAAGCAAAACAACTCTGATGCGACTAACCCCGAAATCCTAGATACATAAATAAACAATTTCAATAATTAATAGCGAGGCAATGAGAACGTGATCGCCTTAAACGGAGGAGGAACTCTAAAGTCAATGACCACAAAAACAAACATATGCAAATGCGTGTTAAAAATACGATAAAACAAACAAATAAATCAATCGTGGAAGTGCGTGTCAGTATGTGTTAATAGAATTAACAACCGCTGCTAATAGAACCATAACTGCTATATCACTAAGCTCCTGAATACTTCACATCCTCACGCGCTAATCCCGCGACTGAAGATGCGGAAAACTTCCAGGTTTCTCTCTCTCTCTCTCTCTCTCTCTCTCTCTCTCTCTCTCTCTCTCTCTCGAGGTATAGGGCGATGATAATCCTCAGGTCATTCAACCTCAGGAAAACTGACGGGACAGGAAAAACTAAATGAAAAATACTAGTCTACAAGGACAGAAAAAAAAGGGGATGGGATATTTTGATTGGATATTTGTGTACGGTTTTCATCAGAATCAACTGCGAATGACTGAATGAAGGCTGGGTGTAATTGTTGATTCAGATGGTTTGCTTGTGATAAGCAGTCAAGTCTACCAAAAGTGTCTGACGGACTATCAGCTAATGGAGGTGGCTACCAGGTAGCCAATCAAAGAGTGCTAACGGCCCATCTCCCCTCGTCAATGTCAATAAAACTGTAGGAGTTGGTTAACATGCTATTAGCCAGTGGAGGTGGCTATCATGTAGTCTAACAAAAGGGGCTATCGTTCAGCTTCCGTAAGGCAATGTCCAGATAACGCTCACAACTAAGGGAAGTAGATAACGGTTTATTTACAAAGGAAGGATGGTAAGTTCCTTAGTAAAATGAGTATTTAAAAAGGCAGCCTGCCGCAAACAGAATGACAACCTCAAGAAGTGCCAAGCATCATTTCCACAAGGGACTATCTAAGAATCTGTAACCAAAAAAGGCTCATAGTCTGCTTGAGAATGTTCCTGGCTTAGTAACCAAAAATGGCTCATAGTCTGCTTGAGAATGTTCCTGGCTTAGCAGACTTTAGATGTGGCTACCAAGTTTATCTGACAAGAGAGCTAACGAACAGTGACTACCACAGGAAATGTCCCATAGTTTTTAACAAAAGATATACGACGGGGGTTTGTTTTCCACCTTAATTTCAGTCTTGCGTTTTAAATATTTTTGCTCGCCCAGACGATGAGAGGCAGCAGGAAGTTAATTGCAAACTTACGAATAACGGATGATCATATATACCGCTGTTACAGCTCTCCTTGCCAAAGTACTCACGAAAGCCCATTATTATCTGCATGAATATTCTTATTCGCGAAAACTCTACTTTAACATGAGTGATCACGCAACTAATACATGAAAACGGATTCCTCTCCCTTTTTCTTTTTCGACTTAATTTGTAGCCTTGGCATTATTTATATCCAAAGCACTGGAAGTTATGGACCCGGGATAGCGACACCCACCCCCTCACGACCACAAATAAGGAGGTAATTGTTATTTAATCGTTCTTTTGTCTCGTCTTCCCAGCCGTTAGTCATCCTTTCTTTTCTTTTTTCCCTGAAGTCTTTATCTCGTCCCCTTTCTCTTCTCCCTGACTTGACCCATATACTACTACAAGTACACTTCGCGTTTTGTTTACGATACCTAAATATTTATTATCATTCGCTTTCATTTCTTAATGCACTGTACTAAGGCAGTTTTGGTACCTTTCACTGAGAGAGTAACGTTTTATTCCCGTCAGTCATTGCCTGATCTGAATTCATCTGATGAAATGTCTGTTGTCTGTTTTCTACAGGGATATACTGCAGGTCATTATAATGTTCTAACGGATGCAACAACGAATATCCGGAAAAGGTACGTATGAGAGTTCGTGTATGTAAGTATGTATGTATGTATGTATATATATATATATATATATATAATATCATAGTATATATATATATATATGTATATATAATACATACACACACACACACACACTATATATATATATATATATATAAAATATATATATATATGTGTGTGTATATATATATACGTATATGTATATAAAATACATATATTACATATGTATTATATATATATTATACTAAATTATAGTAGAGTATATAACTAGAATTTTATAATAACCGTATATAATATATATATATTATATATATATATATTATATAATTTAATATTATTATATAAATAGAATTTATATTCCGTATATAAATATATATATATATATATATATATATATATATATATATATATATATATATATTATATATATATATATGAACAAGAAGAATGTAGCGAAGACAAGCGTTATGTGAAAGAATGAAAAAGGAAGAGAATAAAGATTCCTTAATTCAACCATTAAACCAGCCAACACTCATCTAGAAAGACCTCGGAGAGCATGACGAAATTTCGCTCCCAAACTCTCCGGCGCCCTGCGAAAAAGGCAGGTGCAAATCTTCCGCCAAAGTGGGCTGATGTGGGAAAAGGAATACCTGGGCATGAGGAGCGATGTTATTTAAGAAGTCGCAGGATCTTCCGCTGCCCTTGGGATCAGCCCCGCCCCCCCGGCTGGCTGCACGCGTTTTTTTTTTTTTTTTTTTTTGTGGTGGATGCAGTAATAATAGCAGTGTATCGTTTTTTTCATTACCAGTGGGGAGATGGTTTGATATATATATATATATTATATATATATATATATATATATATATATATATATATATGTGTGTGTGTGTATATATCGCAGCAGAGGCGTTACATTTGCGATACGAGAGTAGGATTGAATATAACTTTTCCCATTTGAGAGAGAGAGAGAGAGAGAGAGAGAGAGAGAGAGAGAGAGAGAGAGAGAGAGAGAGACTGAATAACTTACTTTCAAAAGAATTCGCTCATTTTTATAAGTAATTTTGTGGCTACATGAACGAATGATACAATGATACACAATCATCGTTTACTTGCAGGCAAGAATAAGGTAAATTGCATAGCGCCACCACAAACAAACCATAACCTGGCTTCCCACGTGACCCCTTTCTGATACTCCAGATGCGGGTTCGAGTCCTGGAAAGATGATAGATGCCATCCCCATCTTGGCCGAAGCCATGGCGAAATAATATATTAATGAAGCGAGCTCGTACGGGAAGTCGAAAGGTCATGCAAATATTGGAAGGAAAGCAATTTGTATTTTAATGATAGATATGAAATTTAGAAAACAAACTAATTGATGTCATGTCTTCTGAAAGCAGCTGGGAAGTTTTAGGAATGATTGTATCAGCAGTAAATGACGTATTCATAAGACATTTTTTTATAGAAAATATTTATATATATATATATAATTTCAGTACCTTGAAAAACAGGAAACACAAGATCTCCTGCTAACGATATACCTCACACCCCCCCCTCACCCCCTTCCCCCGAAAAAAATTCACTACAGAAATCTTCGTGTCCCCCAACATCTAATAAGATGCATGTCATTGTTAAGTGCAGCGTAAAATTCCAAAGATTCTTAAGGATGACGATGAATTCTTATAACAACCATCAGCTTAGGTCGGGAAGGGAGCGGAACGGTTTAGCTTAATAAAATCTGATACGAATAATCAGCCAGCTAACGAAGTGCGTTTTCACAGTGACGTGATCGTTCTCATGAGCTGGTTCTCCTTGAATCAAACATTCGTGCATGCAGATACACACGCTACATATAAATATATATATATATATATATATATATATATATATATATATAAATATATATATATATATATATATAGTTATATATGGTATATATATATATGATACTAATATTTATATCTATTATACGTATATCTGTATGTATGTAATATATATATAATAGATATATATATATATATATATATATATATAAACACACACAGACACGTATATACTATGTATATAATGTGTGTTTGTATGTTTGTATATGTATTATGTATGTATATATGTACATATATGTATATGTATATATACATATAAGTAAATATAGTATATACATATATGCATGTGGATATTCATACGCACATTCGCAAACACACACACACACATATATATAATGCGTGTATGTGTGCATGCGAGCGTGCATATACTACATATACACATGCATATATGTATATATGCATGTGTGTGTGTGTGTGTGTGTGCAGAATTTACACGCCTTTGCATTAGAATGCGCACAAACTCTCACACTGATACAGATATGCGAACTGCATTTTGGCGTTGATTAAACACTGCCATATCTGATACACCTCGACGGTCCTCAATATCTTGATCAGTATTACCCAGAGCGTGGTCATGTTCGCTTCCTCTTAAAATTCAGAAGCCTCGCAGCCTAAGTGCATTCTGCATGCGTGCACCTGACATCCCAGTATTAATCTGTCTGTCTGATTTCCTAATAAAGAAAATGATACCAGCTGTCACTGAGTGCTGTTGATATTCTGGTGTGAACGTTTCCGTTTGATGTGTAGTAAAGGAACAACAAAATTCATCAAAATTATTATTATTATTATTATTCTAATTTATCACTACTATCATTATTTACGTACCCATGTTCATTTGACTTTAACCCTAGAAAAGTTTCAATATTAATATATTATTATATATATATATATATATATATATATATATATATATATATATATATATATTATTTAAAATTCTTGATACACATTAAACATATGGTGGAAAACATGTCACTGTATATTTGTTAACAGATATTAATATAATATATATATATATATATATAATATATAAATATATATATTATTATGTATATGTATATTATAATATAAAAATAAATAGGTATATCTAACACCTTCAAGCATCACAAGATATTAAGGTTGCTAATTTCAAAATGCTAGACCGTCCTGGACAATTAATATAAATTTAAAAAAGTATTTGAATACTGAAATTCCTGACAAATTAACACGTATATTCTCTGACTCTCAAGTATTACACAAAATTCAAATTGGTAAATATTATATAAAATATTATATAATACTAAAATATAATTTCCATTGATCAATATCAACAAATATTTTATTATTGTAACAAATGTTTAAGCAATGTTTTCATGGTTAGATTTTATACGAGCTTACTCAAAGTTCTGTAATTTCATCAGTCAAAATCTTATGTTTACGTTCTCTCTCTCTCTCTCTCTCTCTCTCTCTCTCTCTCTCTCTCTCTCTCATGGTAGTAGCAGTGAGGCTCGTATTGTGGAACAGGTCATGGTAAGAAAGGATCCACAGTATTATAACGCAAATATTAGAATATTAAAAGAAAGACGAAATTAATGCAGGTGTGGTGGTGGTAGTAGCTGTGGTGGTAGAATGGAAATGGAGAAAATGGAGAAAGGAGAAACATTTAGCAATACTCCATTGAAGTATAGTGATACAGTAAGCAAAACATGTTTTATTCTGAAGAAAGTGCAAACATCGAAAACATCTGGGAGTATTTGCGGTAGTAATGATGTAATGGAGAAATTGTTTCCAACGAAACGCTTAAACGTGAGGCAACAAACACGATCTGCATCTCTGCACCGCCACCAAACCCCGCAAAAATACCCTAAATATCTGTTTTGGTCAACGTGCCCACAAGGGCAAGACCCGCAGGTATCGGGAGGGGGACCTTCTCGACAACACGACGGGGGTTCATGAAATTTGGGTGTAAAAGCGAATGCAAGTAATAATCTAGTGCCTGATGCCCCGAGGACATCGGATGAGAGCCCTCGGGAGGCTACGATGAACTTTGCCTCCTTAAGTATTTCCTCCTGCTGCCGCCGCCTACTGCCGTTGATTCCATGGGAGACGGTGGAACTGGATGGAGGGCGGGAAGGAGTTGGGCGGGGAGCTGCTGGTAGAGGGGGACCCCATGAGTCATGCTCCAGCCCGGCAACAAAGGAGGACTCTTTGTTGTCTTATGTCTGGCAGTCACGTCGTACCGTAAGGTGGATATTCCCACCCACCCCCTAAAAGGAGGACTGACTTGGGTTTAAATGTAGGTTAATGTGTATTATCGACGGTAAAAGGGGGACTGTAGAGGTCGAGGGAGGTGGTGGAAGGGACTATGATGAGGGTGCCACTCAAGTTATTTGTTTGTTTATGGTAAGGCTTCCTCCCAAATTCAATTTTTTATCAGTCTCTCATACTAAGTTATTGTACTTGTTAACGTTTGGGCCTCGTGCCATGAAAAGGACGGAACAGAGAGAACTTTGTCAACTGCGAAAACTGCAACTCACAATTTCATCACAATTTCTTAAGAGATTAGTTGCCACTGCGTCTTTCAGTGGATTTTGATGTTAACTTAAATATTCCAAACTCCTTGCATTGAAGGCACTTGAAAATATTATTTGCTACGGGTTTCTTCCCTCTTACTGACAACTCGCGAGAGTTGAAGTCATCATGATAACTTTTAATGGTTCTTTTACCCAGTTCCATTACTCAGCATTCTCTCTATTCGCTTCCAGCGAGATTTTAATGTTTATTCTTCCAGCCATCAAGTCGTCAAAGTCATCATTAAACCTTCATTCCCTCACCGTAGATACCGCGTTACTCGGGCGAAAATGCGCCGAAGATATTTTTATATGACCTCCTAACCCAGCCGAAGAGATAAGATCCTCATTAGCGAGGGTTAAAAAGAAGCCAAGCACCGCTCTTTACATCAAAACAACGTTAATATCAGTTTCCCCTGCCCGCCCCTGTTGTTACGGATATATTTTACGTCAGTTATAGTTATGGCTACGTGTACACGTGTGTGTGTGTGTGTGTTTATTTTATATATCATATATATATATATATATATATATATATATAATAATATATATGTGTGTGTGTGTGTGTGTGTGTGCTGTGTGTGTGGTGTGTGCGTGCATACATATAAAATTTACATACACACACACAAACACAGACACGACACACACACACAAATATATATATATATATATATATATATAATAATATATATATATATATATATATATATATATATATATCTCATACGCCTTCGGACAAATACTGTACTTAAGTTTCACGTCACATACAGCTCCTCTCTCTCTCTCTCTTACATACACACACGCGCACTTCCACACACTTTTTCCTTACAAGAGAATCAATGTATGTTCCTTCTTCACGAAGCCATTTGTGAACTGCATATCAATTAGTTCTTGATGCCCCTTTCCTTCTGAGTAATTACGGACTACTATGATGATAACAACTATGCGCTCTGGGTAACCAAAAACTGAACGGTCGTCGTCCTTATGAACAGCCCCTCTCGCAGGTATTAGGAACACAATGATGAGTATTTTTTTTTATGATGAAGGGGCTTCTTTAGGAGCAAGGTATGTTTTAGTGAAAAACTATAATTCACGAAATTTTTTGAACCAAGGAGACTTAAAAGGTGTCGAATTTGTTGGAATGACTAATGTAAAATAGCAGGTAATACATAAAACTGTAAAAATAGTCAAAATACAAAAATGTAACTGATCGTGCAACTCTACCTTTTTGAAAAGAAATTATTTAGATGATCATCCACATAATTCAAATCAGTCTTAAACCAAGAAATTTACACATTTACCTACACGTAAATCATTTATGTAAAATACCATGTAAATCACTGTCTTCAGCAGTAAATAAAAATAAGGGCTGCCAACGAAGCAAGAACCCGTGCTAGCATAAGACCAACTTATTCAAAGCAATTGGGCAAATATCGATAAAATAGATGCATGACTTATCCTGATACAGAATATACATTCTTTGACAGGGGCATTGTAATTATTCACAATGACGGGCTATGATTTGACATTTTTCTTTCTATGCATAAGCCAGATTTATTTTGATTAAGTATATTGTCCCCCGTTTTTTTTTTTTTTTTTTTTTTTTTTTTTTTTTTTTTTTTTTTTTTTTTTTTTGAATTGAAAATTGCAAACACGGGTTTTCCTGGTCAAATCTTTCAGCTTTTCGAAAACAATAACCAGTTAATCTACAATCTAAAGCCAAGTGTTATATATAATCATACCATCTGCTAGATAAACCTAATAAAGCGCTATTTTCTATATAACAGGTTTCCTTTGAATTTAAGACATCCTGTGTTGAGTTTTGACCTCTCTATAGCATGCGACGAAGAATTTACTGCTTCTTGTAAATAACATTTCATTTAATACACGACGATCGATGGTTTCTATAATCCAAAGTTTGTGCAGCAGCGTTAGTGGATTGGTTTAAGTAACAAAGGCATCATAATATTTTTAATAAAATTTTTAACAACGACTCGAGGTAGCACAAATTACTGATGAAACTGGTAAGCAAAGTACCTGTCATGTTTCTCTGGATACTTAAATATTTCTAAATGACAACTTCCGTAAAATATATAACAGCAATAAATTACAAAGAAAATAACTAAACTCAGGTTCTTTATTCACGGTGAACTAAAATCCAGTTCTGTTATACTTTCTCGTCAACCTATAAGACTTAGTCTCAAATAATTATTTCAAAAGACTACGAAAGAAGATTATTGCTAAATCAAATTAAAAAAAATGAAATATTTCTACGAAAAATAAATATACAGGGCACCGTACAACAGTGAATTATATGCCACCATCCATGTAAAAAGAAAGAAAGAAAAAAAAAAACAATTATCCCAACCATTAAAGGAGAGGGGTTGTGTTTTGCAACTGATACCTTGTTGCACAACCACACGCCATAACCCTTCATATGGTACCGTGAAATCTTGTATGTGTCTTATGGCTGGCGGAGGGGACGAGAGAGAGAGAGAGAGAGAGAGAGAGAGAGAGAGAGAGAGAGAGAGAGAGAACGTAATTGGCTTCAAGGCTGGGAAGGGGCTTTAAACGCATTTTGATACCCTTCTTGCAAAACTAAATACCATAACCTTCCAAATGGCAACATCAAATCTCTACTTTTGATGATTAATTAGTAAAAATGGAAGACAATGCGAAGAGAACAGAGGACGTCATCGCCGCCACGAACACGCAAAGATGTAAAAATGACACATACATTCAGTGACGTTTCGATTTATCATAATTAAGTCAAACCTGAATTAATATGAAACAAGCTAAATACAGACTCAGAACATTTACGAAAGCTCTGTGAGGTTTTACGAATATTCCAGAAAATCATAAAACCTCACCAATTATATCGATATCTATAGTAAATGGATGAAACTTACACACACGCATCTATACATCCGCATATATATGATGCCTGAAGGTTATTCACATAGAAAAACGAACTTCTAGTTAATAAATACTAGAATAAATAAATACTAGAAGCAAAACAACAATCAAGAGGAGTATATAACTTATGCTTAAGAGTAGATAATACAATTCTAAACGAAATCCCAGATAATCGTCTCGACCCTGTACTAACCGGCCGTCCCTTCTTTCAACTCTCCTTTACAAGGAAAATTTAGGAATGATTGAGAAAGTGTATTCTGCAACTGATATTTCTGAGGAGCCCCTCTGCCTCCCTAGTACATATGCAAACGCATGTATATATATATATATATATATATATATATATATATATATATATATATATATATATATATATATATATATATATATATATATAAAATCAAGTTACAGACCTCATGCTTGTTACAAACAGGTGTGTCGCGTGTATACATTCAGATAACTAAAAAGGTCGCAGTTTGCCAAGGAGCATATCCTTTCAGCGTACCTGTACCGAATACCTAGTAGCTGGACGGGATATAGCGTCTTGGAGTTCCCAAGATGACACCCAACTTTTCCTTCTTCGGGTCTTTGGAGAAAAAACCGCGGCTATAAATATATAAGAGACGAGCCTTATAAAGCATTGATTCAGATATCGAGGATTTTGTTTTTCGTTTTATGATTGGCAGCTTGGAAATATTCAGTGAAGTGCTCAGGTGTTCATGTATAACCTTTGGCTTGACGCTGTAATGGTAGTGAGTACATGGCACACTGCAATTCAGTTACTGATAAATACGTAATTTACGTTACATATGCAACAAAATTTAATCCACTGATTAGGTTGATAACTGTTTGGTTCAATTGCATCAAATTATATATATATATATATATATATATATAGAGATATATATATAGATATATGTGATGTGTTATATATAGATATATATATATATATATATATATATATATATATATCTATATATATATATATGATATACACACATAATATAATTTTTTCTTCTATATCAAAATATGCAGAACAGCATTTTCCTTCCCAAACGCAAACAAACCCAAAAGAGAAACACCAGCGCAGTTGCAGTGAATGTTTTCAAGTGCTGTGGCGCAACCACATTAACATGCTGGGGAAGATAACGGCCAAAGGACATCCACTCAATTTCGAAGGATTCGAGGAAGACCTTTAAGGATGCTGGTGGGTTCCTAACGCAACCCAGGCATTTGTACACACATATTCTTGCGGCGAGGAAGGTGACTCGAAGATTCTTGAAGAAGAATTCCTGAGGATGTTCAAGGCTGTGCTAGAGAGAGAGAGAGGAGAGAGAGAGAGAGAGAGAGAGATCCTACGGGGTTTTCCCCTTCGTTCTTCTGCTAGGCGAAGAAGGATTCCTGTGATCATGGTATGCATCCCTAAATTCTACTTCAATAGGCACCCTAGGGATGCTACTTGTCAGTTAAATCGTGTACCACATTTTGGACAAGTTGGATGTTCAGTCAAACTTTTCTCATTGTAATTATTGTTGTAATCGGTATACGGTTTATTGACATCCCTGACCACATGTCAAGTTGATGGACATATTTTCAGTAAGAAAGCAGATATTCTACGTTGCAAATCTCGTACCTTCTGGGAAAAAGCTAATGGTAATTTCATAGTTAAGAATGAATTTTGAAATTCATGCCGACCCTCGTCCCATCGAAAAAAAAAATTAAATATGACTTTATTATATATCTACTTCCTTCCATCCCATGAAAACTTTTAACAACCATACGAATAGTCAACTTTAGCTTGACGATCTATGCAGAAGAGAGGAACCTTAATAAACTGACCAAGTTCAGCAAGTGGCGACAAAATTTCCCTATTCAACTACCATAACTCTGCTCTGCTCAAATTAACCAAACTGTCATCTTGGGTGTACCCGAACAGCTAATGGAAGCGCCCATTTATTGACCATAATCAAACCTACTACATGAGGTCTTTATGGCTAATCAGTAAATCTGCTAACTTTCTCCTTGATTTCTATCATCTTGAGTTACTTTGCATCAGTGATCTTAAATGGCCCTGACAATTGGGTTGGCGAACATCCTAATAGGTTTCCTCATCATCCTGAAGCGCCAGTTAATTCATACAATAACCTATTACTAAATGAGATACCCGTTCGCGACTATTTTCCCTCAATTTATTGTATATATAGACCACAAGAAGTCAATGACCTCAAATGTTCCCAATCATGAACAGTCAAAGATCTTTGAACCCATTTATAAAGAGACTCCTCAACTAAGGAGGCCAGTTTATAGCAACACAGTCCCTTCTACAAGCGGGAGAGGAAATTCCATCACCTCACTTCTCGTAGACACAAGAACAGGCTGCTTCAAAATTCTGATTTTCTTGTGACACGTGGGATGCTGCCAAGGTCTCATGCTAGTTTGAACACGCCATGACGATGATCTCGCTCTGAATGGCCACCCTTGGCACACTGACACTCAGGAAAGTCCATCAAACAGCTTGTCGTTCGAACCATTATTCTAATATTCAATTACAGTAGCAAACCCACTTAAGTTGTCGCTGCAAAATCACAGACGCGACATTTAATGAATTGGTAATCCCTAAGATGGTTACACCAAGCAGACAGTCTGCATAAAAGGAGATGCCGGAGTCACCAGATAAGGACAGTTTCTAGTTTATTAAGACTAAGACTGTTGACGGTCTTCGCTTGCATACATATAAAGCAACGACAGTGAGGCATCGGCACAGAAGAAAAAGAACTTTTGTCATAGTGCTTACAAAGTAGCAAGATGCTATAAAACATAATTCTTAATTCCGTTATTGCTGCGAAAGGCTATCGTATCAGGAGTGGATAAGGTATACAGTCAAATACAGGGAATAGTGATATATCGTCAAGATGAAGTGTGGGCTGGCTAGGGACTTTATTCTTGCGGATACGAACAAGAAACACAGCACTGCAGTATGTGATAGACCTTGTATCAACGATACATGACAAGAGCTGCCTCAGAGGTATATTGATTGTGACCTTTAATTGGCTAACGTTAAGGATGCTTCACATCCAGTCTGTGTCAGAAGGAAACTCACACAGCAAAACAAAGACATGTCTAGCAAGAGGAAAAAACAGGAGAAAGATACAACGTGAAGTTGACATGTGCAAGAACACTTCCTTGCTTACACCAGTACTCACTTCCAAGGATTCAACACAAAGACAATGACCACAGGATGGCCATAAACTTGGCTGAACAACTACACTTAGCATATTCCAGTGATGTTTCCTTTTTTTCTGTTGTTCCATGTGTTGTTCTCGTCAGTTTTCTAAGAGCAGTCTAACAAATGTCTTTCAACCACAAGGACTCAGGAAGGACATATATAATAATATATACATACGAATACAAAAACACATGCGAAGTACGCGACAACCAAACTGATAGCATAGAAGATGGCATTTCTCCATCACTTTGCCGAAGTTAGCCAAATATGTTTTATTTGGAAGCAACATCATTTCCGAGAAGCATTAATGAATGATGTCCTGATCCGTGAAGGTTTGAAGGCTTAATTTGACTTAATGAAATTCTAATTTTCCTCCCGTTCCAAAAACCGTTATCAATATGAAGTCAAACTTTCCGGCTAATGATAAAAGGATTTCAAGTGAGGCGCGAATATTATGTGGAAATCAAGAAGGCAAAACTGACCACTAATCGAAAAATTAAATGACTCGAGGAAATGACGCACCAACAGCGAAAAAAAATAAAAAATAAAAAAAGTAACCAAAGAAATACGGCCATGAGAGCAACGCCAGAAAAATCAATATTCGATAAACCGTTGTGAATGACCATGAGATCAAGAATCTTCACTGATGTTCGTAGAGATAAAGTAATTGTAAAAAAGAAGAGAATAAATAAAATAACATGACAGAGAATAGGAAATGGCAAACGCAGTACACACACACACACAGAGAGAGAGAGAGAGAGAGATACAACACACGGTGTAGAGGAGGTAAATGTAAACCCAGTCGGGAAGTGTAGAATAAAAACAGGGGAGGGGTAACAGGAAAGGAAAAAAATGTACTAATGGGGATTGACATATTAGGAAAAACAATAAAAGATCACCAATAATTATAATGAAGCGCGTGGGAGAGAGAGAGAGAGAGAGAGAGAGAGAGAGAGAGAGAGATCCCTCCCCGGCGTAGCCACAATATATATACATATTCTTTTCCCCATGATCGGGTATAGCACAAATTGACTTTTTTACTAATTAACCTGAAATATCCTTTAGCTTGCCCGGAAATAATTCCTTTGTGTTCGCGGCCGATAAAAATTTCATCAAACATAAAGCATCATTACGTATGCAATGTAAGTTGGGATCGGTAATTTTGATAACTTTGTAGAAATGCAATTAGAGCAAAAATGAGACGGGGGGAAAAATGTACCAAGTATTTATTTTCGAATAATTACTGTAACTGAACTATTGCTTTTGATACCGCGCTCTTTTTTTATGTATCTTTTTACCCCCACCCCCTTTCACCCCCTCCCCCACCACAGCCGTTTACACACCCCCACCCCTTTCTCTCTCTCTCTCTCTCTCTCTCTCTCTCTCTCTCTCGCCACGATATATTTGGTCCACATTCTGAGTAATAATATGGACGTTGGTGAAATTATTTGCAGAGCCTCACTTTTTATCTACAACAAAGAAACTTCGGCTTAGAGGTCATATGCCACAAGCAGGAAAGAATATCAAGGTCTGGTTTCCAATGCGTAAAACATTTTATCTTTTGACAATTTTTCTTTCTTTTTTTTTTTTTTTTTTTTGCATTTTCTTTTTTGTCTCCGTTTTTACAACAAACGAGTTCACCGCGGACATTCAAAGTAGCTTTTGCAACATGAAAAGGAAAACTCTAATTACGGCGGTGATTTGTGATTAAGTTTCTGCAAAACGTGAAAGATTTATTGGAAGCGGGACGTGGAAAAAAAAGCGGGAAAAATTAAATGCGAGGTTCTTTCGACTCTCGCAGTCAACAGACCGCGGGAAAAATGGAGTTATACATAAGCTTGTGTTGACAAGTCAACAGAAAATAACCTCGCGGGCCTGTTATCAAATTCAATGAGGCTGGAAAATATTGCGTTAAATGATTCAAGAGACATCTAATTACGGCGAAAGACAACAAGATATTTACGTTAACGAATGAGCGATCAAAATCATTCGGGCCGGTATAGCCTCTGGTTGAGCCGATCGCTCAAGAAGCTAAAATGGATTCGGCTGTATATTTAAATCAGGACGCGGAACGAAAGCATTAAGGTGCATAAAATACTTGGTAAATCAGGAGAGAAAAAAGGAACTGTTGACATGGCCGTCAAAGAGACCGAAATCCCAACTGCAAAAATGGAAGGCTCCTCCTCCTCCTCCTCCTCCTCCTCCTCCTCCTCCTCCTCCTCCTCCTCCTCCTCCTCCTCAAGTAAAGGAGCAGATGGACACTTTGATGTCTTTCAACCTAACCTCATATCAACACCAATTAACTGCAACCCGACATGACCACAGTAGCAACAGTGAAATCGCGGCAAATTGCAACTTGCATCGAGGAGCTCTATCAAAAGCTTCATGGTCGACAGTTAAAAAAGGAAAAGAAAAATTACTCCTATTACGTAGTTTGTAGAGCAAGAGTTTAGGGGGAAGAAAGGAGTTCGTCTTAACGTAACTTTTTACGTATGAAAGTACAAAGACGATAAGAAATTTCCTGCTCATGGAGAAGAGCTGGTTAGTTCAGATTATAGTGCGTTAAATAAAGAAAAAAAAATTCCGGGACACAAAACATAATCTTTAAGGATTTAACCATTTGGAAAAATCAGAATTCACAGATGTGCCAAGATTCTAAAAGGATCTTGCCACGTTCTTTGAGCAAAGAAGACATGACCTTCCAGTGTTTTGCCATAGCGCTCAAACAAAACAACGTTTTATTCATGTTCTTGGAACAACTGGAACTGTAATGATTATTCACTGCTTGCCGAAATCCTTCCTATTTTTCATAATTTCACATAATATTTTCATATTTCCTGTTATTCCTGGTTCCTCCTCATAGTTCCACAGGGACGTACTACAACAGGCATCTTCTCATCGGACTAAATTGAAACTGCTTAGTATTGTAATGATGCATACCATTAACTCCTATGGACCTAACATAGAGTTGAGCCACCTCTAATAAACTCTTTTATATAAAGTAATACTAACACTTTATAATTACCATTACAGATCTATTTGCAGATCCAACTGTATGTTTTTATGCGAACGCTGACGCCCAATGCGATATTCTTCAATCGCCTTCTAGCCTTCTACTATCACATAAAATCATTTCATGTGCTCTACTACTCAAGTTTTATAGTAATAAATTCTAATTGAAACGTAGTATTTCTTTTTAATTAAGGAAAGGTGCTGAAGGAAATTAAAATATAGTAAGGAATAATACTGACCCCAAGGGCGTAAAAAGCAATTAAGAATGAACTAAATGGTGAGAGGAAAAGGCTCTGGAAATGATATTCTTTCATAATTGTGGATAAATGAATAACCTTTACTTCTCTGGGGCAGTTCTTCCAGACTTCCGTATAGTTAGTTGCAAGACTTATGACAAATAAATGTTCCATCTACAGAAACACGATATCTTTCATAAAAAACGAAGAGTGCCGTACAACTTAAATATAAATATGGCATTTACTATGACTGAAGTGATGATATACTTTCATAAATGAATCTTCCGTTTTACTTCAAGAAGTAAAAAGTAGTCGTCAAGAAGAAGACTACTCTTTTGTCGTTTCTGAATAATAAAAAAAAACTGTAAACTATAGTTTGAAGTAATTGGTTAAACTCATCTTTGCTTGTAAGTTTAATGTGATATTAAAGGATAAAGCAAACATTGTATACACATCGGATTGGATGGAATATCTAGAATTCAGGCCAAAGGCCAAGCCCTGGGACCTATGAGGTCATTCAGCGCTGACACGAAAATTGACAATAAGAAGGTTTGAAAGGTGTAACTGGAGGAAAACCTCACAGTTGCGCTATGAAACAATTAGTAGAAAGGGTGGAAAGTCAGATGGAAGAGAGAGAATATGAACAGGGGTACAGTGAGAGGAATGAAAGAGGTTCTAGCTCGGGACCGAAGGGACGCTGCAGAGATCCTTTAAGTAATGCCTAACTCATCGGATTGGCGCATCGACTATCTTTACTTGTTAAATTAAGGAGTTATGTAAACTCCCATGGAGACTCTACCATTAAATAATATCAATAATATCATTACCATGTTTTACTTCCATTCCGGAGAGGTTGTAAATATTGTCTGGAATTTAAAAGATTCAAGACAACAGCTACGTTTTTGCAATTTTCATTTCATTGTGGAAGGAAAAAGAAAAGTGCAGATTTTGAAATTTCATTCAATTCCACATTAATTAATGAAGCATAGCCTGGTTAATTACTTAAGCAAACACCCAGAGTAGTACAAGCTGATCAACAGCGCTGGACACAAAAATGACTAGGAATATCTTTTCACCAGCTCATACAAATACTTTATGATATACTGCTAATAATTCAAGATTGATTATTCTAAAAATATGTAGCAACGGTCAATGGCGGCCATAAAAACCAAATATTTGGAGAAAGCAGAATTCAATTACATTTCAACTGTAGAAAAATCAGTTAACATTCATACATTCCACACAAACGTAGTATGTTCGGAACAAAATTAAAGAGACTCCAAACTGTGAAAAAATAGGAAAGTTTAAAATCTATTCAAATCAACAATAATTAGATACCGAGTGGCAAGTTCTCCAGATACCAAAAAATGCTACACTATAACAAGAATTACAAGAAAAAATTCTCTCTAGGAACCAGGGAAAGAGGGTAAATTGCCTTCAAGAAACTTCCACAGGACATCAATGTACCAAATACCCAAATGCCAACGAGAACTGTTATTCATTACAAAACGGCTGAAACTGGCAATCTCTCAATGATTTCAAAGAAATCTTATTTACTGCAGCTGGTTCAATGTGGTTAGAAAACGACACACCTAACTGGGCATCCTTCACACACTCCTAACTCCATTTCATCAAAGAATTCGGATCACCTGAAGATTAGCGACCCCTAATACCTCTCCTGAAGAAAAAGCGACCCCAATATTTTCCTCCTGAAGAAAAGTGACCCCAATATTCTCCATCTGAAGATAAACGACCCTGCTTGTTGGTGTCTCCCACTCTTCAGGTGACCGCCACTTTAGCTCATAATATTATAGAAAAAAAAAAAAAATATATAGATATATATTCATTAAAAACTGCTTTATTAAACATTTGTTGAAAACACAAATTTAGACAAACAATCAGTAGTTAATTAAAAGTATATTGCCTTGCAATTTCAGTAAAAAAATAATCAAACCTACTGTAACCCCTGTGGATAGCGCGCGCAGCACAACATTACCTCTTGCCAGAACATACCGAGCTTGCCAAGAATCTTTAAATATGCGGATAAGGCCCGAAGCGCCGTTCTGCCATGGCCTTACTGTAACCCCTGTTAATTCCTCACCTTAAGAAAAGCGACCCCAATATTTTCCACCTGAAGAAAAGCGACCTCAGCGTGTGTTGGGGGTCGCTTTTCTTCAGGTGATCCAAGAATTCTATCTGCAACTCACCCAAAAGCACAAACTGAAAATCAGTTCAACTGAAACTAAAGCCTCATAACGAAAATGTCACGTTGATTCCAAAACCAGGCGTCTATTCATTCAGGGTTCATGCAATCGTATTTTTCACCACACTTCCCCTGTTTCCATGTCTGTAAATATGATCAGATATTTTGGCAACTAAATATATGCGTACAGCTTAATTTTGAATCTGTACACTAATTTCGTTCTTGTGATGTCTTATGGATATGACAAAATTAATATACAGATTATAAAATATACAATTTTTTTAAGTAAATTGTATTTTTCCTAGCTATACAAACCTGAGGTCCTTTACTATATGCCTTAAGTAATTCCTATAATAAAGGACCGAGGGTTTGTATGTCGCGAAGGAACAAACAATTTATACATTTAAAACATCATTCTAAAGTTCTTCTCCTAACACCAACGAGAACAGTTAACCGCCAATTTTTTTCTTTTATGTGGATGTCGATAAAATAAAAGACCTATTACTTTCGTTTGAAAAAGAAAATGCATAAAAATTCATAGAAATATACTTTTAAAAAAAGGAGAAAAAGAGAGGCCCAAACCCAAAGCAATCGAAAGCTGGGAGACATGAGGATATGGAAGCACTGAAGGAAGCTGGCGCCTTCGAGTATGGACAGAAGAGACGCGGCGCCAAACCCACCAATCCAAGCATTCCTGATCGCAGAAAATGCCAGGAGTACCCACAAGGAAGGAAGGTAGGTTTGACAAACGTTGACCCTTTACAAACTTGTTTATCACTATGCAACTCATGAGAGAATTTTCCTAGCCGTGAATCAGTATTAGTGAGATTTCTAAATAGCTGTTCTGTCATGAGTTTATTTTGTCATGTTCGTGTATCTAATCAACTTTAACAAAACGGGCTTAAATCTCCGAGTTCAGTCGTGAGTGTGAAGCAAGAATTCTTCTACGCCCTTCAAACAAGGTAAGATTTCACTGTTAAGATGCTGAAGTTGCTAGCTAGAATTTGATGTTTGGCTGGTTCCTCTATCCCTACTTTAGACTGAAAATTAAAGTACACATTTTCTCTACACACCAAGTGACACAAAATTGTCATATTAGCAGTCGTACAGAAACCTATTTTCAGTTACCTTACGATGGATAATTTGATTAACAAAGAAACTGGTATTTTGTACAATACAGTTTTGAGCTGAACATTAGACGATTACCAGATAAAGATACATAATACCGAAGCACTCTAAGTAAAAGCTAAAATTAATCTTAAAATCCTCCCAATATGAAGATTCTAAAAAGATCGAACCCCTCATTTCTGAGAACAACTCATTACAAGACAACCTCAATTTATGGCAATTTTATCATCTTACAATATGTGCTTCCTTTAAGCAGTGTACTTAATCTAAACTTTTCTTACAATAACAGAAGACACATTTGCTATGCTTGACAAATCTCGGGCTACCTCTCAAACATTCATGTTCCTTGCTAACGAGAGTAACGGAATCTTATCGTGCCATAAATAATATTAATTTTTAAATTCACATGCACGGTATTTTTTCCTTGGGTAAAAATAATTAAAAGGAACTGTTTCTTCTACTTCTTCTATTATTATTATTATTATTATTATTATTATTATTATTATTATTATTATTATTATTATTATTATTATTATTATTATTATTATTATTATTATTATTATTATTATTATTTGCAGTGGCATTGGTAGTTTTTTTTTCAGAAAGATTCCAGAAATCATGTTAAAAATGGAAAATGGCAATAAGAATTTGGGTCACTTTAAAATAGTATCAATTTTTAGTTAAACAACTAATATATACCTAGATGACAGTACTGAATTTTCTGAATGTCAACAATATGATAAATTTGGCAACTGTCAATGACCAAACTGATTTACCAAGGAATTGTTTGTGCTTCTCCTTATTGATGATGTAAAAAAAATTAAAGTGTAAATTCTAGAGATTTATCTAAACATCCTAAACTTATGTTTATTTTTTCATATAAATATTTTAGCTGACATTAACTATTCAGGCATTATAATATTTTTCTTTCTTTTAATCTGCACAGAACAAATTAAAACGTTCACCCACGAATACATTAATATCATTTTCGACAGATCACTTCGAATATCAAAATAACATAACCATTTATTTACTTATTTGCTAATATAAGAAGCACAAAAGCATTCGTTGCATATTGTTCTGCAGCGTATTTAACATCACAGTATATATATATATATATATATATATATATATATATAGATATATATATAAGATGTATGATGTATGTGTATGTATGTATGTATGTATGTATGTATGTACATAGTACATATGTCTGTGTTGAATTAAAACCATCGCTGTGAAATAGTGTACACAACTCATAATGTCATGATTACATTGTTGTATATTAAAAATCCATCGGATATCAGTCTATTGTATTATAAGTAAAAGTTAAAAACAAAAACTTTCTAACACCTGAACGGTGTTCTTACTTAAGGTTTTACGTTCAAAAATAAAAAATTTCACAATCAAATCAATGTACTCTAGACTTCGGCACAAGCAAAACAGCTCCACCTTCTTTTCAGGATGCCGGAGAGTTCTAAATAACCAGAAATTAATTGCCTCAACAATATATCACATCACTAATCCCCACAACGGACGAATCTCCCGAAGGAAAAAGCTTTCAAAATTCGCGAAAGGAATCGTCCGTAGGCGTTCGTACCGGCGGTATAGGTAGCGGACGGCGGCCGGCGGCGCTGACGATGGACGCGGCGGCAGCGGAGGCGGCGGCATTCCCAGACGAGGGTTGTTCAGATGTCGCCAGGAAGCCAAGCCCAAATGCCCTTTGGGTATGCTAATCCTCGCGACTCCTCTTAGAATTACGATTGGAGGTTATCTCATTCATATCTGCAGGTTCATGACTTGGCAGATATACAACTAATTCGTAGGTGTTGGGTCTCGTATTATGCTCTTTCTGAGCGTGGTCAAATAACCTGGTGATAAATTCTGTTACTAAATTGTACGTCGACCATTTGTTAGCTATTTGATGTCAGGCAGAGAGGAAAATTATATGATCCAACCTTCATTTGTTTTCAAGAGATCTAGCGCTAGTGTAGACAGAAATGAGGATATCTCCAAAACACATGACCACTTAAATTATATAAAGGAGGAAAAATAAGTAATCTTAGCATCTAAAAATTCCTCATGTAATTCAGTGATTTCTACTTAGTTCCTTTTTCTTCCTACTTTATGAACTTACAAAACACGCTGCAGTTTACATTAAAGCTCTTCGATCAAATTTATCTATGGGCTAAATGGTCCACTAAAACAAAAAAGCAACGATCATTGCCACCTTTCAACAGCTCCTCCGCATTTCCAATTTTTCTCAAGTCACACAGTTCATCTCCACTGCCTTTACCCCTCTCCTTTCATTCACATTAAACATCCCAATACCACTTCCGTTAAGGAGATTTGGCTCAACAAGTCCCTTCGAAGTCTTCTGCTCTTACCCTACAGCATTCTTTGCTTCACCTACTCTGTGACTCACCTCATACTTCATCCTACCATCATCCGTTATATTTACTCCCAAATATCAGTATGAATAAAGCACTTACTTTCCTCTACCATCCACATTAAGTCTCATAACTGCATCATCCTCGTTTCAATTTACAATCATATAATTAATACTCTTGCTCATACTGACAACATTCCCGTCTTACAAACACTAATTAGTTTCCACAATTGCTATTCACTGTCCCTAAGCAGAACTATTTCATAGCAAATATCAACCACTCCAATTCCATTAGCTATTTGTTAACTATATATCACAACTTTGCACCTACATGTACTATCCTCTCTCTGATTTCCCGCATCATCTCGTCCATAAATATATATATATATATATATATATATATATATATATATATATATATATATATATATATATATATATATATATATAACCATGAAGACATAACACACCCTTGCAGGAGTCCCTCTTTGACACCTAACCAGTCACTATCCTGTTTACACATTCTGGCAAATATTTTTATGAACTTGCAGAATGGTAAATATTCCAGAAGAGAGAGGATAAGCCATAAAACACATTGAATTATAGTTTCACAAAACTTCATCTTCCCAATTCTGTCATTCTGTATTTTAGAGTATGATCTCCGCTGACAAAAAAAATCAACTAAAGACTTTTGGGTTAAGACGTAAAAAGAATCTTTATTTGGAGCATCGCCTATGGTAACATTACTTTGAATATGACCTACGCAAAAAATAAATAAATAAATAAAAATCGCCAAATTTGTTTCCAAATAAGACAAAAAAAAAAAATTTCTCCTGGAGTGACCTAATCTGACAAATATAATAAATCGAAGAAAGACTTTTGCGCTAAATGATATCCATAAATTTGTTATATTAGCTTTTTTTCAAGCGTAGGTCACACTTTGAACGACATATAGAAGAATTCTGCCTTTGGTGGTGTGGTGTATTCCAAGTACTACCACTTTCCCTGTTCATTTCCAAGTCACGCTTTTACCAGCTTGAAAAAAAAAAAAATACTGGTACAGGTCAGGGGCAAATGAGTGCCCTGGATAATGGTTCGTGGCGGTTGCTGTGTGGGCCGTGACAATAAGTCAAAAAAGCTGAACAACTTGACCTGAGAGCGGGTCACCGTGGGTCAAGTTCAATTGGTGTGAGGCAAGTTGAGTGAAATCCTAATTTTTTTTTTATATATAGGAAACAACAGAAAACTGCGTTTATTTAAAGTGGTCCTCCCGAAACTGTGTGAATATTATTACAGTGACGTGTGTAATTCACGAAGCAAATCTATTCTATTTAGTTAATATGAATCTCTCTCTCTCTCTCTCTCTCTCTTCCCTCTCTCTCCTCTCTCTCTCTCACCTCTCTCTCTCTCTCTCTCTCTCTCTCTCTCTCTCTCTCTCTCTCTCTCTCTCTCTCTGTCACCTTATTGCAGTGGTTGAATTTGGATATTCGCGCATACCACCTGCTCCAGCCCAAATCAAATTATTACATTTTATAAAATTTCTCTCTCTCTCTCTCTCTCTCTCTCTCTCTCTCTCTCTCTCTCTCTCTCTCTCTCTCTCTCTCTCTCTCGTTTACAATAATAAATTAAACATAAATATGGCTAAATATTTTGAGTTATCGAGATGGGGGAAAGCCGTCAGTGCTAATAAACAGGAGAAAAATCATTGTTAAAAATAACTTAATTAACCAATTAATTTTAGCAACTCTTTGGGAAGTACATAATGTTTGGTCGAACAGTAAGTTGGAGCCAATGTAGCTTAATGTGGAGACGCCGTAATGGCTAAAATACCAAGTTTTTCTAAGACACTCTCTTCAATCCAGATTCCCGGGGACCTAGGAGATATCCTAAAATGTCCTACCGAGTAAGAAGCTCCGGAGATGCCCGATCCTATTTACGCAAGGACTTGAGAGAAGATATCCCTTCCAAGTAGGAAGTTCCGGAGAAGGATATTAGACAAAACCTACAAAATGCTAAGAATACCTTCAACACAGCAGCCAAGAAGCATCGTGATTATACCTAGAAAAGAATGAATGTTAATTCTTCCATATTCTTTTCTGCCTACTTTGTTTTAAAGATCAACACTGAACATACGATATATAAGGAAATTTAATACCGCAAAAAATATAAAGCTCTTTGTCTCTGCGATCTAATGTTAAAAACAAAATCGAATCTAAGTTCAGATTTAGATACCAACTTGTAATACGGCATTTAAGTCGAAAACAAAATAAGTCAATTTAACCTCTATCTACTTGGGATTATACTATTATTGCTCATATTTCTATTCCTGATATTCACTGAACTTTAACCTAGCATGAAGCGTCGATTACGAAAACACAGCAAACACAACTAGACCATGATGCGATGGGCAAGTTCCACAGCGCTGTCTCAGCACGGTCCCCTCAAGAGCTGTAGATTGGGCCCCGTTCCCCTAATCGCTCCAGCAAAAACACCCAAATGAGTTGGTTTTTAAAGTTTTGTCACCACACTTCGAGTTTTGTCTGAGCGCACCTGAGACAGGAGAGCTCCCAGGAGAGGTCCATCCGTCCAACTGATTCATTATTATCGATATTTTCAAAGGCTCCCAAAAATTATCAATTACGACGAAACGCGGGATGATTTCCATTAGTGTAAATTTTATTCGGCACCGCTCTAATGCTGTTATATATTTGCTAACGTCATAATCATCATAATCACCTTTATCAGAAATAACACTATAGTATAGTAGATTCACATCACCCGTGCATCTGATGTCTAGGCCAGTCCCTTACGACGCTCCTGATTGCCCTGTTGATAAGCCAATCACAGGGCTGGAAACTCTCAGCCTCTCTCCTCAGGAGAGGTGGAACATACATCCTGTCTATGTGAACTCTCGAGAGAGACAGAGTTTCCAGCCCCGTGATTGGCCTATCAACAGCCAGCCAGGAGCGTCGTAAGGGACTGACATAGACATCAGATGCGCGGGTGATGTGAATCTACTATGGTATCAGCGGCAATAACAGACACCAGATATCTTAGTTTATTAGTTAGAATAAAAAAAGTTATATATTTGCAGTAAGTCCAGATCTTACCTAATAGATGTATCCTGCAGTGAAGCGCAATTTCCGGACAGAACTGTTTGATTATCAAGGCGTGCTTACAGATACGCAAACCAGTATTCGGAGACGATAAGCAAATTGCGTCTAAAACTAAGTTTATTTATTTATTTATTTATTTTTTGCACTACTTCGTCCACATAAAACAGACGTAAAACAGACGAACAAAAAGACAGACAGTGACATGAAAACATACATGCTAATGCATCTTATTCTGAGTGGAACTTATATTAATATTTATATTTTCTACTAATTCTAGAGCATTATATATTACAAATACGAAAGAAAAAAACAGTTTACACTTGGTTTGCACTCGGTTAAGATTCTTTTCGTGATTATATATATATATATATAATATATATATATATATTATTATATATATATATATATATATATATATATAGAAATATAATAATAATATAGAGATAGAAATATTAATTTAGAGTGAAATAAATAAATAAATAATCCATATCATATATATAAATGAAATAAGAGTAGATAGATTATAAGATAGAGATATATATAGTATATATATAATATATATTATATACGTATGTATATATACACATACACACATATATATATATATATATATATATATATATATATATATATATATATATATATATCATAGTTTAGTTTATGTACATGAGAGAGAGAGAGAGAGAGAGAGAGAGGAGAGAGAGAGAGAGCGAGAGAGAGAGAGATAGAGAGAGAGAGAGAGAGCAATCAGTTATAGCATATATAATCATGTTAAACCCTTCGGTATCCCGCGGATTGAATTTTATCATTCCTTCGAAAGACCCATTAAAGTATGGGAGCTGGGGATTAAAAAAAAAAAAAAAAAAAAAAAAAAAAAAAAAAAAAAAAAAAAAAAAAAAAAAAAAAAAAAAAAAGGTCAACTACGTCTCTTGATACACTAAGCTCATATGATTTCTCGGAAGGTCTTTATAGGCAGTGCAATTATCAATTTTCCGCCCGGTGTGTTTCAAATCGGACTTCTTCTATTTTTTTTTCCTTTTATTTTTTCTAAAATAAGGACATAGCATATGGCCCTTGCCAGTTTAAATAGCCGGTCTCGCTTATCTCGAGTTATATGAGAGATGTGATGCGATTTAGTAACGTATTGATGGGATACTGATTCGTTATTTATCACAGAAATTTTTTTACTGTACCACCTTACAACAGCCGAACTATATACCTGAAAATTTTATGTCAAAAAGTAAAGCTAGATAAAGTTCTAGCAAATAGCCTTTGACCAAAACGATCAAAAATATGTTCGATAGGGGTGTGTGTGTGTGTGTGTGTGTGCGTATTTCCACACACAAACATACAATATCAGAATAAATCTATACGAAACGTCTAGAGTATAATATTGCTGCATTCGGTTTTCCTACAGTTATAAAGTAAAGACACTAATAAAAACTCACGCCAATACAGAGGACTTGATTAAACCGCGTGACGGATTAAAACGAAATTACTATTTATCCTGAGCGAAACTTAGTGACATCTCGAAAGAACGTTGACAATAATACATTCTCCGCAATGTAAAAACAAATCAACAAACCTAAATAATCCTATTTTATATTTTGATGAAATATTAAAAAGAATGGTAAAAAACAAGAATACTTTTTATTGAAGTAAATTAGTGATCGTTATACCGTGTATGTCATTATAATAATGAAAGTTTTATATATATATATATATATATATATATATATATATATATATATATAATAGGTAACTGTATTGCTATAGAAAAGAATGATAAAATACCGACTGATGATTGATATAGGTAGACCCAAGTAAAAAAAAAAAATCCCTGATAGATAGGTAGTTGATGAATCAAATTGTCTATAGAGTCAAAGAAATCAATGGACAATCTCAAAATAAATAAATAAATAAATAAGTAAATAAACAGAAGACTTGTATGCTTAATGTATACGTGTGTTTATTTATCTACTTATCTATTCATTTCATCGTAAACCAACCACAATTCGTGACCCGGCAAATACGGATCAAAAGTTTTCCCTCCGCTAAATCTGACCAAATTCCCGACAATAATAAATTCTACACGACAAAGCCAAACTTCATCAATGATTTAAAAACACCAGATCTATTCCCTACGTATCCATTTAAAACTTATTTTTTCACCCCCCGCAACAAATAGGATTTCCTCTGGCTTGTCGTTTACGCCTATTTAACATGCAAGCGCATAAGCATATAATGGGTTGATTTTTGTCCAAGCAGATGCCCGGGCCTTTATCCCGGGGCAAACCGGCGTTAGCGAGAATTAGGGGGCCGATCCCTCGGTGAGCTGTCATTTTTAGCAGACCTTGATTTTTCCCCATCCCCGTTGATGCCGGAGCTTCTGATGATGATATCATCCATTGATTTCTACTTCCATTTTTCATGACTACGCGTCCATCTTTATCATCTGGCGGTAGTGGTTGAATAGTAGTGTTACTTCAAGAACTATGGGACATTGTTTACATTCTGACGTCAATCGAATAGGATATAGAAACGTTTTCAAGATACAACGCGGATTAAAACTTCACACACCACGTAGGCTGGACTCTATCTCGAGTATAAGTCATTGCAAGGATGTAAAATCTGTATTGTCTCCTTAGCTTGTATTTTCAGTAAAGTTTTATTGATCCGTCTTTCGTCTGCTTTCAATCGCTTTCCTTAAAACCCATACTTCTATTAAATTATCTTTTCAGTCCAAACACCTTTATAGGGGAAAAGCTATATAAGTCCTTTCCTTAATTATTTTTTTTTTATACCCAATGTTCATATGAACTATCCTGCTGCCAACTTCAATCATTTCTCATACGATTCAGGTATTCTTCTTCTGAGAGGACTAATAATGGATATATGGCTGCTGACAAATCAGCGACACCGACTAGGGATTAAGCTGAGAAGCAGAATAAGAAGAAAAAGATAGAGGAGTATATTACGGACTATATATATATATATATATCTAATATCATATATATATATATATATATTATACCACACACATATATAAAATAAAACCACACACACACACATATATATATATCTTATAATAATAAACACCACACACACACCACAACACACACACACACATATAATTATATACATATATATAGTATTATATATATATCATATATATTTATATATATATATATATATATAAAATGACCACTAGCTTTTAAGCACGCATTCACAATATATATAGTATGTGTGTGTGTGTGTGATCGTATTACTACCACTGCATGTGCTCGTAACTAGGAAGCTACGCACACGTTCTGACCACGGACTGATCGAAAGTAATTAAGGAAGGGACTGTACGAGATTGAAGAGATCCAGAATGAGATATAGGCGGTATTAGATAACCCCGTTCGATTCAATTTTTCAAAATTTTAGTTGTTTCGCTTTTCTTGCTTTTGTGTTGGCGAGCGTTTCTGTTTTTTTTTTTTTTTTTTTTTTTTGCGTCACCTCAATGAAAAAAAGTTGGCGGTATTATTATTCTTCTAGCATCCACAATTAATTTTTCCTCGGTTGGCACTCATTATTATCGCTCTCACCACAGCTAACAGGTCTTTTTTCAGCGATTTTTTTCTTTTTTGAGCGATATTCCGAAAGAGATAATTAGTTCGTTTTTTCAGTGCAAAACGGCATCGAACTCGGAAACTTCATAAAAGTCATGTAAACAAACAACATACTGAATCATAAAGAATGCTGGGGAAAAAACGACATATACAGGAAAGTTTAAAATGAGAGTGTACAAGAAATTACTTCAACAATCATGGTATATTATTGCGAATAGAAAGCCGCGTGCGATAGCGAAAATGAAAGTAAAATTGGACGGCGGATATTAAAATTAAGATCATTTAAAATGGTCAAAAGAGTAGTGGAAAGAATGGTATGTTAAATTCAAAGTAATATCTCACTTTCAAGATAAAACAGACACCTCCAACGAAGAAAATACCGGATCAACGTAGTGGAAATTTTAAGCCTTTGGAAAAGCAAGGCGTAACGAGGAAGAAATTCAGTCAACTTCCAATAAGGTAGAAAGAAGAAAAAACTCGTTTAACATGGAAACTAGACCTATTCAAAAAATACACTTTCATAAAAACTTAGTCCATAGAGATATATTTTTCAAATGTGGTAATCAATTTTTATTAAAAAAAACTATATTTACCAGAAAAACTTCGTCCAAAGAGATAACTTTTTCTAAGGTGGTAATCAGTTTTTATTGAAAAAAAATATATTTACCATGAAAACTTAGTCCAAAAAAATAACTTGTTCACAGAGGGTAATATATTTTTATCTAAAAAAATATATTTACCATGAAAGCTTAGTCCAAAAAATTACTTTTTCAAAGCTGGTAATCAGTTCCGTAAAATAGTAAAAAATAGTACATAAAAACTTAGAATAAAAAGAAATAACAATGAAATAGCATTATATATATATATATATATGTATAAATATATCTATATATAAATATATATATATATATTATATATATAGATATATTAAATTATAAATATATATATATATATATCTATATATATATAATATTATATATATATATATATATATATATTATATTATATATCCCTTTCCAACAAAAAATACAAACTTTTTATCCACGCATAAACATTCCAGCCAAAAGCGCGATAAGAAATATAAACCATGAAAATAAAGTGAAAAGATCTTTCCACCGACTAATCCACCCTGATAAAAACGGACCCGTCTTCCATCTAACCGTGACAAAGTTTTAAAAATATTTAATATTCGGTCCGGTATATCTGTAAATGCAAAAGACCGTTCGGACTTCTTATCTTTCGGCTGTGAGAGGAAGGGACACTTCTCCGCTCCGCTGGTTTCCTGGCCAATTAGGGAAGGACCCTTAAAAAAAAAAAATAAATAAATGAAAAAAAATCACGGCCCGATTTAACGTTGAAAATTCCTAATAAGCCTTCTGCGCTTCAGATGCTGGTATAGTTACAGAGGCCGATGACTCCTAAATCGAGCGATCAACACTTAAAACGAATGAGGCGAAATGGCGTCCCCCTGTGGTATGCTAAGCCCTCATCAGGTATCGGGTTATAAAACTGGTTAAGTACTAGGCTACGAAACAGGTTATGCCTTTTAACTATATAACCTAGGAAATTGTGTTTGACCATCGACATGATCTATGAAGAATATAAAACCAAGACTAAAATGTGGTAGCGAAGATTATGATTGGTGTGAAACCAAAAGCAGGAAAGTTTGAGAAGGAAAGAAGGATAAATATGGAGGGTAGTGGGGTGAAGAAGAGTAGCCGATATTCGTGGAAATGCCGCGTGGATGTATATAATTTCAAGAGAATTATTGCGTGTAGTTTTTCTGCTGATAATTGAAAGGTGCACCAACCCATCAACTTTCATTTTTACCTTCTGAAACGATTCAGTATAAAGAACAAAACTTTAAACGCAATCAGTGATATTTTGTACGTGTATTTGTGTGAACTGCTCATTTTCCTTCTTTTAAACTTGAAGGTACTGAGGTGAATAACCTTTGCATCAAGAGGATAGATTCGTCGCTAGCAAAAATATGATAAGTTATGTTGCATGGCTTTGTTTATAGTCCCTTTCCTTGGATATTCAAGCAAGTAAACTTTTTCACAAGGAAAGCAACGATGGTTAGAAATATATAACGATACCGTTTATTATAATTATTGGTCGCTTACGGCCCGGAACACGGATTTTAGGGGAACATGGCCCGTTCTCCCTTTCGTATTATGTGACCAGCAATTTGACTGATGTTTAAATCATGACAAGTCGCAGTTTGGGTATTAGGTGACGACAGCGAGATTTATAAATCAATCTCCTTGTTTGCTTTTACTGTTCAATACCATACGTATTGATGAGAGGTTAAACGTTCTGTTCCCTTTTATCGGTAAACTACTGAATTTTCATACTCTTTGGAGTTGACAATGGTTAACCTAAAGAAATTTCAGAAACGGAACTACAGTTCTATATATAGGTATGTCCCTTAACGACTCTTCATCTAATGTAATTCTGAAAGATCTTATATGGCCCATTTTAACAACAAAATCATATATTACGCATTCTAAAGCATGTAATACCCATTTACACATCATATAATACCAAATTTAAAAACAAGATCATATAACACCCATTCTGAAACAAGATCACATAATACCCACTTCAAAAACAAAATCATGTATTACGCATTTTGAAAAGAAGATCATATAGTACGCATTTTAAAACAAGATCATATAATACCCAATTAAAAACAATTTCATATAATACCCTTTAAAAAAAGACAATATAACACACACTTCAAAAAACAAGATCATATAATACCCATTTTAAAGCTTAGTTATTTTCAGCTCCACTACGTCACTTTGAAATCAAGAAAACTATTTAAATCAAAACCTGATTCCTTTTAACCACCAACTGCCCTGGAATAAGGCATGTTTTTTTAAGAGTTACTCCAGAGGGACTTGTATTACCACTCAGGTCAACCCAATTATCAGTGTGTTATATAAACTTTATTGAAAAAGAAACCCACAAAATCACTTTGTAACTTGTTTACTTCTAAGTATTTACATTTAATTTTACTCCACACTCGAGTACTTTCAGGCCCTATCTGTGGCCCATTTTCAAGAGATGTTTGGGATGTTAGCCTGGGTCAAGGCCCAGCAGTCTTCTGGAACTTCTCGCTGAGCTGTCATTTATGTGATGGCTGTTACAGAACAGCCATCACATCAATCTTAGCTTAGAAGCTAAGATTGACCCTGCTGACCTGGAGATTAGGTTTCCTGCCCAACACTTTTGGTGACCACACCCTTACCACAAGGGTTAATCCCATTGACCATCAGCTCAGGATATCAGATGGACAAGAGGGGATTGGCAACACTCAAGGAAACCAGAACAGCCATCACATAAATGACAGCTCAACGAGAAGAAGTTCCAGAAGACTGCTGGGCCTTGACCCAGGCTAACATCCCAAACATCTCTTGAAAATGGGCCACAGATAGGGCCTGAAAGTACTCGAGTGTGGAGTAAAATTAAATGTAAATATTTAGAAGTAAACAAGTTACAAAGTGATTTTGTGGGTTTCTTTTTCAATCTCCAGAAGAAAACTGAAAGAAGTTTTTGTTTGGTATAAACGTTATTGTAAAAGTCGCTTCAATTTGACCCTTCCAACGCCGCATCCCTTTCCTTCAGAATATTAGAAAATTAAAAGAATTCTTCAGTTAATATAGAGACTCGTCAGACACAGTAATAAAGTTGGTTCAGACCCGGTGCTGAATTTTCCTTTAATTTATATTTCTTGAGAAATAAAAGGAAAAAAAATTATGTCTTGAAATTAAACGACAAGAAGACAGAACCTGGGTGCAACAATCTCTCTCTCTCTCTCTCTCTCTCTCTCTCTCTCTCTCTCTCTCTCTCTCTCTCTCTCTCTCTGTAATGAAAAGCGACGGAATGTTGACTTGTCCTTCATTTAGAACGCTGACACCAGGAGGTCGTTATGTAAAGACCTAAAAATTAAAAAAATTAAACGAAGAAGTTTCCTAGATACGTATGTTACATTTAACGGTTGCAAACGTAATTAAAGTGACAACACTTTCACAACAAAATGCGTTACATTTCTTGAAGGTGAAATATTACTTGACGACACCACATGAGGTTAAACGCAATTAAATATTTTCCCAAGAAGATTAAGACTTGGCTCCATGTTCGGCAGTTACTATCCGTAAGATATGACGTTCATCGCACCTTTAATTGGAGAACATACACATTTTCGCCCATGCTAATCTATAATTAAATAAAACTACTAGAATGTACTTAACTTATTTTTCTTATCTTAATATTCTCAAATGTATGTTCCTTAACTCGGCCTCATAAAACAAACAACAGACTTAATATTCATTAAGAATATAAATTTTTCCCCAGTCCAGCTAAAAAGTAGGAGCAGTGTGTGGCCAAGAAAAATGAAGGAGTTTCGGATTCAATCTTTGAAACGCTGGCAACGAGAGAGCTCTATGGAACAGAGTATTAATACTTTCGGATTCAATCTTTGAAGCGCTGGCAACGAGAGAGCGCTATGGAACAGAGTATTAATACTTTCGGATTCAATCTTTGAAGCGCTGGCAAACGGAGCTCTATGGAAACAGAGTATCAATACTTTCGGATTCAATCTTGACGCTGGCAACGAGAGAGCTCTATCGGAACAGAGTATTAATACTTTTCGGATTTAAATCTTTGAAACGCTGGTGCGAGAGTATTAATACTTTCCGGATTCAATCTTTTGAAGCTGGCAACGAGCGAGCGCTATGAAAACAGAGATTAATACTTTCGATTCAACTTTGAAGCATGGCAAACGAGAGAGCTCTATGGAACAGAGTATCAATACTTTCGGATTCAATCTTTGAAGCGCTGGCAACGAGAGAGGCTCTATGGAAACAGAGTATCAATACTTTCGGATCAATCTTTAAAACGCTGGGCAACGATTTGAGAGCGCTTATGGAAACAGAGTTATAATACTTTCGGATTCAATCTTTGAAGCGATGCAACGAAGAGAGCTCTATGGAACAGAGTTATCAATACTTTCGGATTCAATCTTTTTGAAGCGCTGGGCAAACGAGAGCTCTATGGAAACAGAGATTAATAGTTTCGGATTCAATCTTTTTGAACGGATGGCAACGAGAGAGCTATGGAACAGAGTATCAATATTTCCGGATTCAATCTTTAAAAACGGTGGCAACAAGAGAGCCTATGGCGATTAAACGGTTTCAATCTTGGAAAGCAACTTGGGCAACGAGAGGAGCCTATGGAACCAAGAGATTAATACTTTCGGATTTTTCAATCTTTGAAAGCGCTGGAACGAGAGAGCTCATGGAACAGGATAATCAAATAACTTTCGGGATTCCAATCTTTGAAGCGCTTGGCAACGAGAGAGCTTATGGAACAGGTATCCAATACTTTCGGAAATTCTTTTGAAAGCGCTGGCCAAACGGAGAGAGCTTTTTGGAACAGAGTATTAATAGTTTTTTGGATTCAATTTCTGACGCGAACAAATAGAGCTTTCGGATTCAATCTTTGAAACGCTGGCAACGAGAGAGCTCTATGGAACAGAGTATTAACAGTTTTGGATTCAATCTTTGAAACGCTGGCACGAGAGAGCTCTATGGAACAGAGTATTAACAGTTTCGGATTCAATCTTTGAAAAGCTGGCAACGAGAGAGCTCTGTGGAACAGCGTATTAATAGTTTCGGATTCAATCTTTGAAGCGCTGGCAACGAGAGAGCTCTGTGGAACAGAGTATTAATACTTTCGGATTCAATCTTTGAAGCGCTGGCAACGAACGAGAGCTCTGTGGAACAGAGTATTAATACTTTCGGATTCAATCTTTAAAGCGCTTGGCAACGAGAGAGCTCTATGGAACAGAGTATTAATACTTTCGGATTCAATCTTTGAAGCGCTGGCAACGAGAGAGCGCTATGGAACAGAGTATTAATACTTTCGGATTCAATCTTTGAAACGCTGGCAACGAGAGAGCTCTATGGAACAGAGTAATGATACTTTCGGATTCAATGTTTGAAGCGCTGGCAACGAGAGAGCTCTATGGAACAGAGTATTCATACTTTAGGATTCAATCTTTGAAGCGCTGGCAACGAGAGAGCGCTATGGAACAGCGTATTAATAGTTTAGGATTCAATCTTTGAAACGCTGGCAACGAGAGAGCTCTATGGAACAGAGTATTAGTAAAATGAATCGCAGAGTGACAGATCAAGTGTGAGTAGCGTAACCCGGGAGCCAACTAGAAACAACGATTAATACACATAATTAAATCACAGTTCTTCAGTCTTGGATAGCACGCTAGCCTCTATACCATGACCTTCCACTGTCTTGGAATACAGTTTTCTTGCTTGAATGTACGATACGGTAATTTTTTTTGTCTATATGTAAACAAGACAACAGTCACGGTAGGATTAATCAACGTTATGAAACCAAAAACATATGATGCAATGGACCAGCAAAAAATAAAAAAAAAAAAAAAAATCGGATGATCTTTTATAAAAGAGACTGATCACGAAGCTTTACTACTTCTGTCACTAAAATTAATCTTAACTCAAGATTTGTAACATTTTTTTCATGCCGTTTCTGGGGACATAGGTACTTACGGTAGTCCATACTACAATAACGCAAGTGTTTAACCGTGAGGTTATGGGGTTTCGTGCATATCCATGAGCGTCAAAATGCAGTGACAAATCACTCACTCCGCGCATGTAAAAAGTGTCGCGGTAGTCAGGGACATCTGTTAATTAAGGCGACGCCGAGCTATCGAGTTGCGCACGCGACACTAATCAACGTTCCTGTCTAAATTATAACACAATGTAATTATATATTGTTAATAAAAAATATATTAAATGGTTAAGATGAAGGTGTTGGCGAGAGAGATTGTAGAGCTGCGAGAAGAGACGTGTAGACTTATATACTAGGAGTTTTAAGGTAATTTGGTGTTTATGTTACTTGAGTGTGTAACAGCCTTGTTTGACTTGTTGGTTGTTTACCCTGCCCTCCTGTGTTTTTGCTTTTGATGAAGCGAGGTGTTTTCATGTGTATTTGATTGTTAATACTTATTTTTGCTAAGCCCAGACTCAATTGTATATGTTGTAAGTTACTGTACACAATAAATAAGATTAAAGTCATTTTTGTGATTTTGCTCCGCTCAATCTTCCTTTGTCCCAACTGCTGTCAGTCATTCCAGTCCCATTTCCTTTTTGTTTTTAAGATCCTGCAGGACCGAGTGCGGTCCATTCCAGAGTATATAATTGAAGGACCGAGTGCGGTCCATTTCAGGGTATATAAGTGAAGGACTAAGTGCGGTCCATTTCAGAGTAAATAAGTACCGAGTGCGGTCCATTTCTGAGTCTATAAGTGAAGGACCAAGTGCGGTCCATTTCAGAGTATATAAGTGAAGGACTGAGTGCAGTCCATTTCAGAGTATATAAGCAACAGGAGTATTTATAAAGACTTTAGTAAGTCACTAACGAAAACAAATGGCTCCTTTGACGCCTAATCGTAAGGTAGTTTGTTGGTAACAAAGGTAGTAGAACCTCATGCGGTGCACTGTAGGCATTACTTAAGGTTCTTTGCAGCGTGCCTTCGGTCCCTAATTGCACCTCATTTCATTCTACTGTACCTCCTTTTATATTCTGTCTTCCAGCTTACCTTTCGCCCTTTCTTAACAGTTGACTCGTAGTGCAACTACGAGGTTTTCCTCCTGTTACACCTTTCAAACCTTTTATACAGTCCATTTCCATTTCAGCGCAGAATGACCTCATAGGTCCCAGTGCTTGGCCTTTGGCCTAAAGTCTATATTCAATATCAATTCAAAATTCAACTCGACAAAGGAAGTAGAGATCAGTCCTTTACGCAATCAATAACTTAGTAAAATGAAACTTTTCCACCGAAACCACATTACTGCTAACTTCAAATAAATAGGTTTTTGTAAGAACTAATTCTTTTGAAAACTATTGGTAACTGATGATGACCAATATACAATAATACCATCTAAACGTCAGTTAGAGATGACCTTCATAATCCTTAATGCTTGCATTCAACATTTGTTTAAATGGTCAACATTTGTCCTCTGCAAATGTCAAGGTTAACATTCAAAAACTGTATGTCAATGTGTCAGCTGCGCTTTAACAATGTTAATATTCCACAGCTGCACACCTCAATATTAACATTACACAGCTGCATATAACAATACTAATATTCCAAACCTGCATTTATCAGTACTAATACACCACAGCTGCATGCATTATTGTTAATGTTCCACAGCTGCACATATTGTTAATATCCCACAGGTGTATCTATTAAAAACAAAACACTTAACACCTACAAATCTCAAGGTTAACATTCAACAGCTGCATCTGGTAAGGCCACCAACCGAAAACAAGACCACTTTTTTTTTTTTTTTTTTTTACCCCTGTCAGGCCTTAACTTAGTGACCGTGTATTTTATAAACCTTGGAAAAGGCCGCTTCCACATGTCTTCCACTACTTGGGTATTTCCGGACGGAGAATTTGAGTCAAGTTACCAACACTCATAGCAAGGCTTTATGGGTAACACCGAGGAGGTTAGAGCTAACCTCCTTGGGTAACACCAGCCAACAGTGGAAGGTTACTGGTATTTCCGCGTTGCTTACATGGACACCAGATATACCTGGGTATAAAGTGATTTTTTTATATTTTTACTCTTATATTTTATAATTTTATCAATATAGTTATACATGATCAAATTATAAATGATAAAATTATCAAATATGAGTCAAAATATAAAAAAACCAAATTATAAGATATAAGAATGAAGATATACATGATCAAATTGAAAATGATAACATTAAAAAGTATATGAATAAAAATATAAAAATCAA
Source organism: Macrobrachium nipponense (assembly GCF_015104395.2). NCBI lineage: Eukaryota > Metazoa > Arthropoda > Malacostraca > Decapoda > Palaemonidae > Macrobrachium > Macrobrachium nipponense. The sequence continues at coordinate 13,399,284 of NC_061092.1, read as the reverse complement.
ATTGGTAAGATATAAGAATAAAAACCTAAAAAAATCAAGATATAAATAAAAACATTAAAAAACAATAAATCAAATCAAATAAAATCATTCGTTCTTAATACGATCAGCTTTCATAAACTACAAGCTTGAAGCAAGTGTGGTATAATTTTCGTTCTTAATTGATTTTTTTTTCTTAATGACCTGCTCATGGCTTAAACCTCCAGGGGCCCCCTCCACCCCACCCCCCCTCTCTCCTTTCTTTCCCCCCCTCTTCTCTCTCTCTCTCTCCTCTCTTTTCTCTCTCTGTCTATTCTTCTTCTTCTTCTTCTTTTCTTCTTCTTCTTCTTCATTCTCTTCCCACCTTCAACCTTTGAAATATTTTCATAATCCTTTAAATAAATACATGAAAAACGACTAAAAATCAGCTTCGAGTCACTGCATAAATTTCGAAACCCCATCATCCGATCCTCACAGCTGGAAGACGTTTCTCAGAAGCAAGGGCGGAGAAAAGGGCATCGGATACCCAGGTACGTATTCATGACGAAACAGCTGGGGGGTCAAAATCTACAAAGGTTCACTGAACGATTTCATTGTGAATAAGAAAACAAATATTCGCTATTCCCGTTTCAACTTCTTTGACTATCAGTGAACTTCCCTTTGCCCTAACCCAACAATACCCTCCCTATCCCTCCCCCACAAAAAAAAAAAAAAAAAAAAAAAAAAACATTGATAAAACTGTAATGAGAGAAAAAGAATCATGAAATACTCTAAAAACCAATATACTACAATTTCCTTAATAACAAACAACCAAATGCAGCAAACTATTGACTTTTATAAGTAATCATGCCACTTCTAAGTTACTGATAAGACCAAGTATTACCAGCCTCAACTAGCTATGAAAAAACTTCGAGACAGATTCCAGGAGAGAGAAATGTCTAAGGCCTCCTTTCGTATCTATCTATTGGACACCTCCGTCATCCTACACACTGAATTATTTATTTCTAGGTTGTTAACTGAATGTGGTGGATCGTACCATGGCTGGAACAGGGCATGTGGCAACACTTATTTCAAAAATTTGCTCATAACCAGTAACTTACCACCTGATAGCCACTCGCCATATATATATATATATTATATATATAGATATATATACTATATATATAATATATAGATAGATATATATATATATATATATATATATATATATATATATATATATATATATATATATATATATATATATATATATATAATCTCCTGGCGTTTCTTTACCAGATACATATGTAATTAGGTTAAACTTATTCTGACATAGCGGTGCGGGTCTAAGGCTTGACGCATAAGTGACAAGCGTACCCGAAATGTGTGAAGAATTCGAGGAGTTGAGGGATGGTCACCTTTGGTGGCATTACAACATACATACATCACATACCATTACATACGATACATACATAAACACATATATATATATATATTTATATATATATATATATATATGCATACATACACATACATACATGTGTGTGTTCACAAATCATAAAGTGATACAATCACAATCCCTTAAAACACGGACGCAAATCTAAATGCCCATCCCATTTGGAAGGGCGGGTTGGAAGGGCGGGTCTCCCTACACCTTCGACGTATAACTACGGCTTTGACTCAAAGTCTAAAAAAAGGGGATAATTATTATTTTTTTTAGATGGATAACACTTGCAGTCTCTCGTTTATACGTGATTTTTTAGGCAATGAAATGTATGTATGATTACACTTGCCTTTAGTTCTGTATACATATGTATCTTTGCTTTGTGTATATATGTGTGTGTGTGCGTGCGTGTGTGTGTGTGTGTGTGTGTGTGTAAGCCTGCACACATATCTCCCATTTCAGGTGTAACTCCACCACGAACCAAGCTCTTAATTCATTCGAAATCCAATATACGCCAAGACGTTGTAACTTAAGATCTCACTAAAGATAAATCTTAAAAAAGAAATAAATAAAAAAAAAAAGCCGTTTATATGAAAAGAAACACAGTCCCCAGACATGAGAAATGTGACACACGCTATCATCAATCGCCTGCTATCAAATTTGATAAATAAATAATGCCCCTAAGAGTCCTGATATTGTCAGTGATAGCAGTCATAATCTGACGGGACTGATGCCGGCAACACCCATCCAGCCAATATTATTACCAACGACGGACTGACTGTGGTCTTTCCAGTCTGGTTTTCCCACCTTGACAAGGATGTGCTTGTTAATTCATTTGTCTTATCGCTTATCTCCCACAGTTATCTGTTGTGGTGTTGGTGCGTTTGCCAAATATTCGTACCTCTCTTTTTGTGCATTGTTTCAGACTCGCTTCTTTGTTCCGTTTTAAATGTTATTCGCTACTTTTGTTATTTTCTCATTACATAATTAAAATACGATTTTCAACATGAATTTCCCGGAACATAAGACAAATAAGAATAACTGGAAGTTTCGAAAAAATGCAAATTGCTAAATGGATAAAAACATTACATTAAGACAAGTGTGCAATTTTAAATGACTTCATATAAAAAAAATAAGTCGAGATAATAAAGATAAACTTTTTTATCGGAATTACATACAGACCTTTACTTACATACATACACACACATACACACTCACATACATACATATATTTTCACATATAATATATATAAAATAGATATATATGTATATCTATTATATATAATAATACTTACATTTGTGTGCATTCCATAATAATCCAACAGAATTACCTAAGTTTAACACCTGAGTCATTTTGTCTTAGCGATTGTTATAAGCTTTTTGTACAGAAGAGGCCCATGGACCATATTGCTCACCTGAGCCATCTTACTATACCTAAATGTATATATATATATATATATATACGATTAATATTTCCTCCTAGATGTTTCTATGGCCAACTTTAAACCCCTACTCTTCCCTCACCCAAACCCCTGGGGCTATAGTTCGGGTGTTCCTAAAATCTAAAGTACATATGAATTTAGCAAATTATAGTAGTTCTATTGTTGTTGAGAACAATTGTCGAAGATTTGTACTACCTATCTATTTATAAAACTGCATCCTTGGCACCCCAGATCCGAATCCCTATATTTCGTAATCATTCCTTGATTGGAAGAGAAAGTGCTTCCTCATTTAAACAAAATCCTGTGATGCCCTCATCCATGTTTTGGTTAAAATCGGTCATGTGGTTCTCAATAAGTCATCCTCCCCTTGGCCTGGCATTAAAAAAATACTTTACAGGTAACTAAAAGACCCTATTTCCTTTCTAAATAAATCAGACTGCATCAATTCCCTCACACGACTTATTAAATGGAATGTATTTCTACCTCATTCGCTATACATATATCAATTTACGCTCAGTTTTGGTGTGAAAGATTCTTCAAGGTACAGTAAGATTATTCAGGTATTCACAACGTCAGTCATTCACAAAAATGCACTCAGTCTTCCTCAAACTATATGGCAATTTATATCCCGATCTTCCGTTTGTTATTACATTACCACTGCTTATGAGCTCCGGCTTTTTCACAATATTTCTCATCTACTTGCTCTTAAAACACCAGAATCTAACAGACTTTTTTTAAAGTTATATTTTTCTTCATTGCTATGAATCAAAAACACATAACTATAACTAGATCCATCCTCTCATTGACCATTTTCTGTACAAGTATTCCCCACTGTAATAATAATAATAATAACTAATAATAATAATAATAATAATAATAATAATAATAATAATAATAATAATAATAATAATAATAATAAATGAAACACCTGATTTTTTCTTCCAACCTCCTTTATCAATAATAATAATAATAATAATAATAACAACAACAACAACAACAACAACAACACAACAACAACAACAACAACAACAACAACAACAATAATAATAATAATAATAATAATAATAATAATAATAATAATAATAATAAATAAATAAATAATTAAATAAATAAAACATCTGATTTTTTACTTCCAAACTCCTTTATCAATACTTCTCTTCTAAATTCACTTGGTTCAAGAGAGCCCTCATTCCTTTTACGCACATATATGTATAAACGTAAATGTGTTATACATGTGAATAATGCATGTAAATGAGGTGAATATGAAGTAGTTTTAACACATGATCAATTAAAACACTGCATCATATTTCACGGTTAAAGAAGAAATATCATCCAATTTCGCCTAATATCTTTCCGAGCACCACAATCAACAATACCTTGTCGGTATTCCCACTTTTTCACGGCACTCCTATCCTTTTAAACAATGGGAACCTATCGAAAGTTAATACGTTCTGTTCGAGGACGAAAAAAACTCTCGACTCAAATATCTAAAACGACACAGATAGCTTTCTGGATGCGTGTTCGATTCCTACTACCGGACATCAGAATTGCTTCATTTCTTAAGAGCATTTGGATCCGAGGCTTAGTAGTGACTAACATATCCAAAAGCGCGAAGAATTCGAGAAGTTACGAGGGCATTGTTAAATTGAATTGAATTGAATTGAATATAAAATTTAGGCCAAACCAAGCACTGGGACCTATGAGGTCATTCAGCGCTGAAACGGAAATTGACAGCAAAAGGTTTGGAAGCTGTAGCAGGAGGAAAACCTCGCAGTAGCACTATGAATCATTTGTAAAGCGAAGGCTGAGAGTAAGATGGAAGAGAGAATAGGAAAGGAGGTACAGTAAAAGAAACGAAAGGGGTTGCAGCTAGGGGCCGAAGGCACGCTGCAAAGAACCTAAAGTAATGCCTACAGTGCACCGCATGAGGTGCACTACGGCACTACCACCCTACGGGGAAGAGGGCATTGCTGTGTGGTTACTACAATTACATACTTATCTGGTAAAAAGTGCGTGCCCTGTAGATTCTGTAAGTAAGAGGGGGATATTTGAGGTGCCACAGAAGAGTGGGAGTCCCTATAACCCGGACGAAGTGCCAAGGAAAAGAAGTTAACGACCGAAACAAATGACCTCTGACCCGTTTGTCGTTTCGGCAGGCAACTCTTTTCGGTCCTCGGGAGGTTTGGGAAAAGGGCCCGCCGCCCCCTCCTGTCTCCAGGATTCCCTTCCCTTTCCAGCACCGAACGGACCCTCCTCGTTCATTCCCGGATGTGAGGATTCCGGCGCCAATGAAGGAGGCGGAGGAACCAAAGGTGGTGTCCGACGAATCCTTGGAACGCTAGGCATCGCTTTGGTAAAGAAGATAAAAAGGAGAAGAAGATAAAAAACGACAAAATGAAGGTAGGGCACAGATCTGAAAATAGTTTTCAGCGTGTCGCCGTGGTGGTAAATCCGGGTCCTGGTGACAACGGGGTATCGGAGAGACACCCGAGATTTAGTATAGATTGATTGCGTCATAGAAGGAATATGTATCCTACCCTTTCTGGCTCTGACCTTGGCGAAAATTCTTCATTCGCGAACCATGAGAATGTCTTTTGGCACATACAGGGGTCGTGCGATGTCAAATGTCTTCAGATATGTACACTTGTATTTCTGAAATGTGGGCAGCTAAGTGTGCTGCAATTCAAAGACCACTTTGGTATTTTGGCTCTACAGCAACTAATTAAATATAAGAATTGAAAATTTTGTTGCATATTATTGCTTGTTATGCGTATTATTATAGCTCCTACTGTCCTCCACATAACCATTATTCCGTTGAACTATCAGTGAACTACAGCAAGCCAAAAATTCCCAAACTATTCTTCTTGCTGTATCCTCCTGTAGGCAATACAGATATCATCAATGCAATTTTAAATTATTAACAACCGCTAAAGGCGCTACGAAATGCAGAGGAGACTAAAACTTTAATTTATTAATAGACTCCAGCCCAGGCGACGCATGCACAGTTAAATTAAGATATTTTCCACTGGGCTGCAACTAAAACTTGGTATAAAATCGCCCATGATGTCATTTACCTCCAAACAAGCTAAGGACCTTATTTATCCGTTTTTGGGATTTCTCAGGACACCCCAGAAAAGAAGAAGAAAAAGAAAAAGCAAAAAAGATACTTGGGAAAAACAAACGACAATTTACCTTCCTGTAGAACACGCGAGTACCACCATCAAACCCTTAATAAAAACCCAAACAAACTGCCCTTTTATGGTTCATCTGGGCATTTCTGACCCACCTACCCCCTACCATACCCCGGTACCCGACACTCCTTCAGAAAAAAAAGCCCCCAACTTCTTGGCGATCGCCTTATCTGGTGACTAAATTCTGCAGACGAGAAAACAGCGCACTTACAACCCTGCAAATGCAAATAGCCATCGGCTGACAATGTCCCGTCTGCCATTACTACTTAGTAAACACATGATCTACTTCGTCCCGACACGCTATTATCTTATCGTCAACAACCTCCTATCTACGGCCTTCCGTCCCAGCGTCCGGCTACTTGACCCCGCCTGACCCCATTCGCGTGCCGTGGGCGGAGAAAGGTCAGCATGGGCGTTCTCCGGGTCACCAGCGTATGTGGAAGAAGTATTTTTCTTGTAGCTCTTTGCGACTGAGTGCGAGTGGCTGACCGACTGACGAACTCTCTCTCTCTCTCTTCTCTCTCTCTCTCTCTCTCTCTCTCTCCTTAAGTCACTACAAAAGATTATTCTCTGTTCAGCAAAATCTTGCAAAAGTGTTGAAAGTTGAATGATCAACAGTCTGCGAGAGAACATAAGAATCCTTAGAAAATCCTACGTTAAAAATCATAAGCCTTTTTAAAATGTCAATGACATTCTTGTTATGGACGCTCTTAAGGGTTTCTTGTCATTTTCATTCTAAACTATAGTCATTTTTCATCAGGAAAAAATGCCACTCGAAAGCTTTGAATAAAATCATACAAACCGGTACCAAAGCCAATATGGAACCTAATTTCCAGAGAAAATTAACTGTATGATGGTTCCACTTATCCTGGGGAGGGAAACTACCTCGTCGATCGATCGATCGGGAGAGAGAGAGAATGGACAATGATGTCAGAACGCGGATTTTAATCATGAAAGAATAAAAGTACAAAAAGAAACGAGGACACTGTACAGAAAAACAAACAGAAACGAGGACACTGTACAGAAAACTTATGAACGCTCTAACGTGGATATAAAAAGTCAGTAGAGGAAAAACGTGTTTTACTCAGGTTCCTACTTCAGAAGAAAAAGACAATTTCCTTGAAACTTTTCAGAAGATTATTTGAACATTTGCATTCAGGTGGAACGAACGTCATAATCACTGTTCGCATATGAGCCAGAGCTAAAGATTCTCTATTTATTAAGCAAATGCGATTTGTTAAAACTAAAAAATAAAACTTTCAAGCGAAGATTCAATATTTGATAGGATTTCGAATTATGGGAGAAAACCTTCGAGAAATTATTTTTTCTTCAGTGTTTGCTTAAGCTCCTCAAATAATAATAATAATAATTTATCTTCAGAAAGAGAGGCTCCAGCGCGACCCTTTCAGGTAACATCGCTTTTGGGAGTGAAGATGCTATATAGCACAATGATTTCCTCCGACCAGGAAACGACCCACTATCGTCAACAGAATACCAGGTATTTCGTCCACTGCTCAGGTCAAAATGGGCACAATGTGCCCAAATCCTTCCGCCTCGTTTGAAAATCGAACGTTGGTGAAGCAGGCATCATAGCATTTTTAATAATAATAATAATAATAATAATAATAATAATAATAATAATAATAATAATAATAATAATAATAATAATAACAACAACAAAACTTCAGCCTAATGGACTTATTATTCATTTGAGAAAACTGAAAAGAAAGAAGTTTGCACTTTTGCATAATGATGATTCCAATTCATTAAAAAAACTGAAATGGAAGGTCAACTGTTATTTTGGGTAAGGTTAGGTTCCTGATGCATTTTATTTTTTTTTCAATTGATGCATAAAGATACGCGTCAGAAAAACAAATAAAGGTCTGTACGCAACTATACTTTACCAAACATAAGAGAAACATTCATCAATTTATGAACTAACGAGAAATGAGGTAAAAACTTATCAATTCTCTTTTACACTTTAGACCATTAAGACCGGTTTTTATAATCATCTTACACATAAGGATGTGCCCATCCTTTTCCATTGTTAATATCTGGGATCGGTATTTGCAAATGCAAATAATGTTTAAATTTCTAAAATATTTTTTTCTTACTAAAAAAGAAAGGAACCATGATGCTTAGATTTGAAGAATACTTTTTCATATTAAACAATGATGAAAGCTATCCAACAGATTATTTTTCTACCACCATTAGCGCTTAGAGCGAACCAATTTGTTGATTCTGTACATAAATTACATATATAGTATATATATTGAATTGTAAAATGAACTTGAAAATGTATTTTTTAAGTAAAGAAAAAAAAAGTGGAATCAGCGTGAACGCTTCCCCTTAGAACAGCGAAGTTTGAACACTAGAATATGGAAAAAATTTCTAATAGTAAACTAGAATTTTCATCCGTTACTTTTCGATGTAAATTTCGTTAGTATTAATAAAATCCCTCATGAAATTGTAACATTCTTACAAACAGTACAACTAATTTACATAAATGGTTATATCAAGCACTATTGCTCATGGCGTGAGCACAACTAAATCGACTAATCACGATCGAATGCGGTTATTGTCCATCTTTTAAATCAACAGCAGTTGCTATGGAGTATAGAGTTCCCCTTTAGGGAGGAACCATCAACTCCAGTGACAAGGACAGAACAGAGCAACTAAAGAATCCAGCCATCTTTTTTGTCACGATTGTCCAGGTACCCGTAAATCATTAGATTATTTTTCCCGAATCTAGAAGCCAAATTCAGATTTGGATTTGGGTTTATTATCTTCTCGATCTGAACGCTAACGTTCAAAATGAATTTGTTGAATGACTATACTACCAATTTCATCATAATCACAAGGATTATAACAACTATCATTCTGACAGTTATCATCATCATTGCTATAAATGTAGACTGGGATAAAAACAATTCTTTTCCCGTACAAAAATTAAATCTTCACAATACATTAAAGTCTCTTACTCCTTATGAAATAAATAAATAAAATTCCTAGGCAAAAGCATCTGCATCTCCCATGAGGATCCCACAGGGGGGTTATTGACCAAATTGGCCATCCCTCAGCTGGGGTCCCAAACACGAAGAGACACACCCAGTATTTATTAGTATCTTTTTACTTTTCTCTCTACAATTTTCCTTCAATTGTAAAGATTCAGCATCCAAATATATATTCAGGAAAATCACAGCAAAATTCCCCCTACCACAATTCTTTAAATCACGAAATCAAATAGTACCCACAGAGTATTAGTTTGCATTAGAGATGCATGGCGAGAAATGTAGCCAATACTACTAAAAGCCTGTTCCTGCAAATTACAAATGAGTTTGAATTTTTACAGACAGGCAACTGCAATGACACAAATCAAAAAACCAAATACATAACTCCATGAAACTCTAAAACCTTAACTTTTAATTTTCTTAACAATAGGAAGTTTATCTTACGGTTAATCTTATGGTTCCAGACTTTTCGGACACCATTAGGTATAATGCTTGTAGTGCATGAACGGATAAATATATACCTGTTTGCTTAATAGTATTTTCGCATAAATGGTACCAAATGAATATAAAAAACATGGGATTATATATATTTGTATTTAGTATATAGTTACTAATCTATATATATATATATATAATATATATATATATATATATGATATAATATATATATTCATGTGTGTATATATTAATATACGCGTGTATGCATGTATATGTATAAATATATACATATATATTTACATATAAACTGAAATAACAGAAATATAGTTTTTATACGAAAAGACAGATAACTGCCTGTTATCCTGGCCGACAGACCCTACTACCCTATTCTTTCCTCCCTTATTCCTCCTTCCTCGCATCTTCACAGTCATCGTTGATTTTTGAACATGATAATTTTCCTTTCACTCCTGACAATATCGTAAGTCTCATCATCAGCAGCATCGCCATTATCTCCAGCACAATCAGTAATTACCATCAGAAGCGTTAAGTAGTATATAATCATTCTATCATTTGTTTCAGCGATAAATACACGAGACAAAAATTCGTCCTTCGGCTTGTTCTTACGTTGTTGCTGTTGTTGTTGTTGTTGTATCGGGTGCGACCTCACTTTAAATGGCGAAATAATGTGTGCGTGTGTATGTACGTATGTATATATAATTTATATATGCATGTGCACGTATGTATGTATGTAGATCCACTGTAGCACGAATGAACGCTTGCTTGAGAATATCATAAAATCCACGTAAGAAAGTGAGTGAAAACCGGGACTTTGAACGAGTACTTTCGTAGTTTATTCTACATTTTTAAGTGTGAACTAGAAAATGTAGCATAATCCACGAGAAAATCTAGCGTAAACTAGTACATAAGTACTATCTCTCTCTCTCTCTCTCTCTCTCTCTCTCTATATATATATATATATATATATATATATATATATATATATATATATATAGAAGAAAGAGAGAGAGAGAGAGAGAGGAGAGAGAGAGAGAGAGAGAGAGAGAGAGAGAGTTTCTGAAATTCTGATCCGGGCCATCAAAAACACACACATACACACACTACATTCTCAAAAATCCCACAACCTCAAAATATTTTCCACGTCTTTAGCTCAAAGCTTTATCAACTTTTTCTGCACCTTTAGCACACAACTGAAAATCCCACTTACCCTTACAGATAAATACTCAAACCCCTTTTATCATTTGATTCAAAACTCTCAACATCTCTAACTTTCGGCTGAAAAGTAAACAAATCCATTACCCTTTTAGCTCAAAACTCAAAATCCATTATACTCAATCAGTGCAAAACCTTTAAAATTCCTTTCACCCCACCATAAACTCAAAAAGTGAATTCTTATACTTTTCGTTAACAACTCGAAATCCTTTTCTTTCCATTCAACTCAAAACTCACAATCCCTTTCACTCTATTTAGATCATAACTCAAGACCCTTCCTTACCCTTTTAGCTCAGACAACAGAACTTCTTTTACCTCTTAACCTGAGTATTCCTTTTACCCCTTTAATATTAAACCTTTCAATATCAAACAAGTTTATTTTTTCTCTCCTTAACAATTTAAAGGTTATACAGATTGCGCGCTGTTCGGCGTTGAAGTCACTTGACTTTGCTTCCATAATTTGTCGCTCATTTTATTTCCATAATCTGTCGCTTTCTGGTGCTATTTCCACATACGAGGATAGAACTACTTCGGGAATGAATATAAAGATAACGACTTCCTGTTACTGTTCTTTCCACACAGGAAAATAAAAGATATAATAATAAGAATTAAAAAATCGGTAATAATAGCACACTGATATTACAGTCGTACCCGTAGTTATCGCGGTTAAAAAATAACCATTTTACGGATATGGGAAACCATATATTCAATAAGTAATCAGTAATGGAATTCCTTCTCATTGAAAAAATTCAAAATAGAAAGCTAAATTTAGTACAACCATCGAAATACATTTAGATTACCATACCTATAAATAACCATCTCATACAATTTCCTAACAGGAAAATCACGACTATAAAATGTGAATATGAAGACATCAATAGTAAAGTTTCATTTCGTGACATTTCCATTTCATCATTAGGTTTTTTAGTCTTTTTAGCGATTCTGTGAGATGAATCCCCATAAAACCTTCAAAATATTAAAAAATGTTGTATCGGTTCCTTTAATCTTGAGTCGGCTATTGCCTGTGAAAACCTAATACCAAATTATCATAAATTTACGGTACTATTCATTTCAAAAAATGTGTACACGATCGCTCTGTCTTTCGATACATAACCAGTCCTTTGTTGAATATCCTACTTCAATAAACTACGAAAGTACTTGTTCTAAGTCCCAGTTCCTTCTACCGTGGATTTAAAGATATATACGTATATCGGTATATATATGTATGTGTCTAAGTGTGTGTGTGTGTGTACCTATATACATATATATCCATATCTGTGTGTATGTGTATGAATCTTTATGGACCACTAAACTAACATACTTGGCGATGAATTACAGAAGATGCACGTAACATTCCTAAAACATTTTATCATTAACGACGCAAATCTGCACTGAAAATCCCGTTAGCACTTTGAAATAAATATATTTTGAAATATATAAGCGAATTTCTATTTCAATTTGAACAACATTAAATAACACGATACTTGTTCTTAACATACAAAATAATGCCCGCTACAAATCAAAAGTACAAAGATGGATTTATAAAGAATCACTGACTAACGTAAATAAAGAACATCAAAACATTCTCTTGTGCTGGCTGCCAATTCACTAAATCCACTATTTAAAGAGAGAGAGAGAGAGAGACGAGGATGAGAGAGAGAGAGAGAGAGAGAGAGACTTCGCGGTAAACTAAGTTTGGGCGATCAAATATTTTAAATTTCACGTATTTTCACGAACAATTTAGCACATACGTACAAAACCAAAATATTTTTACGATATAAAAGTGGATATCATTTGAAGAAAATAAAAAAAAAATGGATAAGAGGAAGAACTGGCAACGACTAAATATCTATTAAGAAAAAACAATAAAAAAGAAAGGAACTTCACGGCAAACTAAGTTTGGTCAATCCAACATTTTAAATTACAAAGTATTTTTACGAACAATTTAGCACACACCAAACAATACCTTTTTGTTATATATGAAAATGTATATCATGACGGATAAAATCCTTATCAAAACGTAATACTGATTTTTCCCTGCACAAGATTATCCGTTAAAATTAGGTTTAAATTAGTTTCTTATTCGTCAGGCTTTTGACTTGCGAAATTGCTTAGCCGTCAAGCTACAGTTGCGAAATAGCTCCATTTAAAATATCAACTTCGACTTGTAAAACAAACTTAATTTAAATTATCAACTTTATCGTCAAACTTCGACTTGTCAAATAGCTTACTAACCAAACTTATTTTAATGAGTAAATGTTCCTCAAACCTCCCCTTCCAAATATTTTACCATTCAAACTAAACTTGCAAAGGTTGCTTGCACGTCCGATGCACTTTGTAATACGCTTGCTAGCCAAAATTAATTTTCAAAATACGCTTGTTAGTCAAACTGAGTTTACAATATCAGTTCAATCTAACATTGTAACTCAAAGGTCAAAATCAATTTGCAAAAGCTTCGGATTAGAACAAAAATAAAACGAGAATCATGCAAGACTTAAAAAGACTGTCGTTTCATATCAATTCTCTCTCTCTCTCTCTCTCTCTCTCTCTCTCTCTCTCTCTCTCTCTCTCTCTCTCTCTCTCTCTCTCTCTCTCTCATATGAGAAAATAAATAAAAAGAGCATCATGCAAGACTTAAAACAACTCCTTGTTTTATATAAATTCTCTCTCTCTCTCTCTCTCTCTCTCTCTCTCTCTCTCTCTCTCGGAATTGTCTAGAGTAAAAAAAAAAATTACCCTTGAATAACTTCATGGTATTCCAATTCATCCTTCGCATTTGACTTTTCTTCATCAAAAAATATATTTTCTGCACCTACCAATATCGTTCCTCCCCATCTTTACGGACGATAAGTTTCATGCATTCCAGGGGATACCGTTCCCTTTAATCTATAAGAAACGAATTCGTGCATAGAACACCTTTAAAAAAGCATAAGGAAATATAAGAAATATGAGAACTGTTTTACACAAGTAAAAATGAAAAAGACGGAGAACGACCCAAGACCGAATTAGAAAGCGAATAAAAACCGTTCCGAGAAATGCGTTCATGAACATATAATTATAGGTGTGAATTCGACCGTTAAATCGAAGTCTTAAAGGCGACTAAAGGTCGAAGAGCTCACGGCTGAATGTATGCAAGCACGCGCCTGCGCACATCTTTGTTAGGTGCCATTAGCCTGAGTGGGTGCCGAAGCGGAGTGGTCTGCAGAGTTCTATCACTTTGTGCTGGGTGTATAGATAACTCCCAGCCAACCCAGGTGTCAATGGTCACCTTCATTTGTTGGGACGAAGACAGCTGGCTTGTGACTAGGAAAATCATCCATAAGGATTCGTTGACAAAAACCAAGAAAAGTCCTGGGATTATTACTTATATATAATATATATATATATATATTATATATATATATTAATAAATATATAATATATATAATAATATATATGTTATATATATATATATATATATATATATATATATATAATATAATATATATATATATATGTGTGTGTGTGTGTGTGTGTGTGTTTGTTTGTGTGTGCGCGCGCCATAACATTCAACCCCGATGTTTATCGACAGCGGCACCCTTTTTATTAATTACAAAACAATAAAGTTAAGGGAAACTGGCATATATACTATGACTTGACTATATCTCTACTCTAGATTAAAGTGGTGAATTAGTTTTACGGAGACGTATTTAAATACAGATGAATCAAAATCCCACGGTGGGGTCTTATGATTAAGATTCAAATGCATATATCTCACATAGAGTAACGTCAAATATACATACACACGAAAAATAAGTGAAAGGATCATACATCATCCACTAAAACCTAAAAATTTACATAAATACAAGTTCATACGATGCTAGCAAGAAAAGCAACTGTAAACGAGAGAGAGAGAGAGAGAGAGAGAGAGAGAGAGAGAGAGAGAGAGAGAGAGAGAGAGAGAGAGAGATAGTATACGAAATGAATGAAATCAGCAAAGGAAAAAAATTAATGGAAATCCGATGAAACTTCGTCAAGGACAGAGCAGAATAAAAATGACAGGAAACAGAAAATTATAAGACGATAAACTTGACAACACCTCAGACAGCATAATCTGCAGGAACAACAATCACGTTATCAACGGGATTTCTCATTTGGGAAGTCCCAATGCAACACACTTATTCCTGGAGACGAACTACTACCAAAGTACCAGGCGACCTTGAGAGGCACTCGAAAGTTAAAGTGGGGAGATTTAAGTACTGTACCCAGTTGGTCGTTGTTTATGGCCTCATTCTACGATGGAGGGTGTCAGGAGAGTACTTTTCGTGTGAAAATATGGTCTCGTTTCTCTAGCCGTCTTTTGGCATATATATGCCGGGACAGGGAGGGTCACAGGTGCTAGAATCCATCAATTTTTTCATCATCAGGAACGATTGAAATTTTTATGTCCCATCGTCACAACATGAAAACAGGATGTGATGGTTTAGTTAGTACTGCTTTAATGATTCTTCCTGGTGTGCGTTCGGAAATTCTGTGGCGCAACAGCCATCAATATCCCAAGCACTGCGGTCAGACAAGTGAACTCATAAACAGCATACTAAGTCTTTGGGTAGGGTTCTCTCTCGTTTACCTAAGACCCAACGTTGAATTATATTAGCAAAGACAAAACAAAAACTGTATTTGAAGACTGGGGTGTCATTATATTTTTTTTACATGTGGTTTTTTTTTTTTTCCTGTGGTAATCTGCAAATTAGGATTTGTTGAGTGAACTCTCCTATCCAGAGAGGTTCTAACAACTTTGAAATGTGTTAGGAAATGCATCTAAGCATAAATAACTTGGTCATTCCTGAATTCAACAATCAAATTAAATAAAGCCGGAATAAATATACGCTCTGTTGACGAAGGTTTTTCGTTATGGATTTTGCAGAGGTGAATAAAATCTTAGGAAGTTCAGTCCCCGACTTGCAGGAGATTTTTTTTTTCCTCCAGGAGCCTGGAAAAGGAAAAATCCGGTCTTTTCATCGAAAACTCTTTTTATCATTCCAGATACTTCAAGACTGCACAGTCTTCAGCTCAGAAAAGGAATGAACAAGTGTGCTGAAGATTTACCCAAGCCAGTACCCGGAACACTGGCATGGAAGGTTGTAGCGGGCGATGACCAGGCAGGTAGAGACGGAACAGGAGTCGTTCGTCATTTCCCAGGTGTGCCACGGGGGTACACAGTAGACTGCAGGAGGGATGAATGGTTCTTCTTACTGGATATCCATTGAGGGATTTTCCTTCTTATTTATAAGATGCCCGTTACCCTTTAGATAGGGTGGTGCCAGACGAATCAAGAACCTCGCTAATGCAAGGGAAGTGCGCTACTACACACACAATATAATATATAATATATAATATATAATCATATATATAAATATATTAATAATATAATATATAATATATAATATATAATATATATATATCTATATATTATATATATATATATATATATATATATATATATATATAAATAAATTTATACTATATACACATTAAATAAAATAGGTATATACATACATAAATATTTATAATGATGTGTTTTGCATGTCTAGGGACGCATACATTTGTGTATTTCTTTTTTTTATTCATTTATCTATTTATCTATTTATTTATTTATTATTTATTTATTTATTTATTTATTTATTGCTAATATTGTTCATATTGCGTCTCGCCTGCATTTCGTTAATTTTCATTGTTAAAATGGATATCCGAATGTATACAGACTGATTTCTATATATATGCATATCACTCACACGCAAAAGAAAAACATACGCAATCCTAAATATATATATATAAAAACTGCATGCGATTCCCGAATTGCAGTCAAAAATCAAATCAACATCAATCCACCCTAAAAGAAGGCCTTACACTGCGTAACCGAAACATCCACAGAAACTCCCCAGAGATTTTGAAGTTCCCACAAACCGACCTCCTCTCTGCCGGAAAATTTGCGTAACGTCCGCCGAGCGCGTCCTGTGAATCACGCCGAGCAATGACGAACTCGCGGGAAAAACGCTAAGTACTCGATCATTGTGGTCACTAGCTTAAAAAAAAATCACACACACACACGTATGATACGGATGCACGTACTTTCAAAGCTAATGAGACTGATGTGCTTCTCACCTTGGTTTTTTTCCAGGTAAGCAAGTGGGGTGTTTTTTTATTTTCCCCTTCTCTGGTTCCCAGATAATATCGTGTGCGTTTTCCTGTCCGTTCCCTTTTAAAGAGGTGACACAAACGTAACGGAATGTTGATTTGAAATCTATTACACGATTAAATGGCGGAAATGTCGCGCGTTGCGCAGAAAGGAAATGTACTGAAAGTTCATGCCTTGAAAATCAATATATATATATCATTTTATCACGCACTCGATATACAGCATTGTAACTATTACTTAAATTTTACTAATACTTTAATCTGATTAACACAAACTTCATCATTACTTGACCTTGATTTATACTTTAACTTCTATTTAAATAAGTTAAGACAATTATCTTCCACTCCCAGCTGTATCAAATTAATCTGACGAACTACCATACTACTTTCTAACTATCAGCTCTATAGACGTCAATCAAATAAATACAAACAAGGAAGCATATCTAACCAGACAAAGAACCATCACGCACAAATACAGGAAGAAATTACGTAAATTAAGCCCTATTTGATATGATTCTTTCTTTGTCTTAATTTGTGCATCTCAGACACCTGTCGGCTTGGAGATAAAATCATTAACTTCAAGATGACGTACCCGCCACCCCCCTCCCTCCCCATCTCCTATTGCGTACTTGAAAATTCAAGGTCACATCGTCATAAAAGGTACAGAGAAATATATATAACATTAAACCAAGGTATCTGTAACTGCGTAATTGAAATTCTAGGTCACTCCGTCTAACATAAAGACATCAGTAGCGTAATAGTCAGAATTAGGTGTGTGACCTTCAAAGTGTAACGTGATGTAACGCAAGCGCCAGTGTGGGTTACCGTGCGTAAAAGTCTACTACATATTTTTGCGGCAGGGATAACACGGCAATAATATGTTATTTGTGAATCATAATGCTGATCATATAATAATCATACATATACACGATGTATCGAAATACGTAGGCAACCACACCTAATGAATATCTGCTACGCACAGGAAGGCTCACACCTCCAGCAGTTCAATCGTGGGGCAAAAATTTAGGGGTCAGGTGTATGTGTGTGTGTCTTGTGTGTATGTGTGTGTGTGTGTGTGTGTGTATGTATGTATATATAATATATATATATATATATATATATATATATATATATATATATATATATATATATATATATATATATAGTATTTACATTCTTATATATACATATTCATATATAATATGAATAACTTGATCACGAAGTATATAAAACGTGATGCTATGTATAAATAAAGGTTTTTTGCCACGAAGGAAAAAAATGAAAAACGAGTTGGCCGAGTACTTTCGGTCCTAATAGGACCGAAAGTACTCGGCCAACTCGTTTTTTCATTTTTTCCTTCGTGGCAAAAAAACCTTTATTTATATATATAATATATATATATATAGATATATATATATATATATATTATATATATATATATATATATATATATTATGTATACATGCATTATATATACATATATATATATATATGTATATTTTATATATATATATATATATATATATATATATATATAATATCCATCCTCAAAACAACGAAAGTAAAAATAACAAATCTAAATGCATATATATTATAGCAACAGGACACAGAACTGACTCCAACGAGAAAAAACAACTTGAATTAATAAATGCAGGGTTGACGACACTGCCTGGAAATCGAGAGACCGTAAACAATGTTATGAAACATAACGAACTCTTGAAACTCAATTTATTAACCACGTAAAGATATATATTATATATATATATATATATATATATATATATATATATATATATATACTATATAATACATACATATAATAAAGGATTTTGCCACGAAGGAAAAAATGAAAAGCGAGATAGCCAAGCACTTCCGGTCTAGTGCGACCCTCTCGCTTTTCATTTTTTCCTTCGTGGCAAAAACCTTGAGTTATACATAGCATCACGTTTTATATACTCCGTGATCAAGTTATTCATATATATATATATATATATATATATATATATAATATATATATATATATAAATATAATATATATATATATATATATATATATATATATATATATATATACATAAATATATGTGTGTTTGTTCACTTTGGACAGTCATGTAACATAACGTCCCGTGAAGCCTCTGCGGCTAAAACTATATTTCCACAAAGGTCTCTCTCTCTCTCTCTCTCTCTCTCTCTCTCTCTCTCTCTCTCTCTCTCTCCACGTCCAGCTGAAGCCTCCGAGTCTGCACTATATTTGTCGCGCTTGATGCTTCTTTCTAACACTTGAGTAAAATACCCTCTCTCTCTCTCTCTCTCTCTCTCTCTCTCTCTCTCTCCATCCAACGGAAGCCTCCGTGTCTTTAATTGTGTTTGTCGCACTTGCTCCTTCCCTACGACTTGAGTAAAATCCATAACCCCTACCCCTTCATTTTTACCTCAAGGGTATCTCTCTCTCTCTCTCTCTCTCTCTCTCTCTCTCTCTCTCTCTCTCTCTCTCTCTCTCTCTCTCGAAATCCAGCGCTACCTTGGTACCAGCAGCAGGTAAAGGAGAGGAAATGCCTCTGGAGTCACAAGGGAGTGGAAGATCAAGGCGAGAGACGACGACTTGGCAGAGCATAACAACGGAAGATCTATTCTCTTGTAGCAGGGTTATTGTTCTCCTCCACCTGTCTATTATCGTTTCGCTATTTCCATAATGCTTTCACCTGTTTCTGAGTATCACCGCAACAAAAGACGACACGTAAAAGAAAAAAAAATATTATTGTGACGGAGTTAATAAAGTCTTTGTGGTTCTTTCTTTCTTTTTTTAAATCGAGTAACCGCCATTTTCAGACTTTTTCATTTTTTTTTTTTTTGAGCTCGCACTCTTTAATTTAACACAGAAAAGTTTTCAGCCAACTATATTTTGGGAAATTGCAAAACCGAAAAGGAATGATTATCAAAGATTTATGATCAGCAGTAATAAAAGTTCTTGTCGAGTAAGTGCGTACAGTACACAGGTGCGTAATCGTTATTATTATTATTTTATTATTATTATTCTTATTATTATTATTATTATTTTATTATTATTATTATTATTATCAGAAGTGAACCCTATTCATATGGAAGAAGCCCCCAGGAGCCATTGACTTGAAATTCAAGCTTCCAAAGAATATGGTGTTTATTAGGAAGAAGTAAGAGGAGATCAAGGGAAATCCAGAAAGGAGATATCTCACTTATTAAAAAAAGAACAAAATAATCCATTAATTGAGATAAAAATATAATAAAATACAAGGAGAAAGGTATTAAGGTACTAATGCATTGCATCTTAGCTTGAACTTTTGAAGTTCGACGCTCCTGATTGGCTGCTGATAAGCCAATCACAGGGCTGGAAACTCCTAGTCTCTCGAGAGAGTTCACATGTATGTTCCCCCTCACCTGGGGGATACTTTTGAAAGACGTATCCCTCAGGAGAGGTGGAACATACATCCTGCCTATGTGAAGTCTCTCGAGAAACAGTTTCCATCCCTGTGACTGGCTTATCAACAGCCAATCAGGAGCGTCGTAAGGGACTGGCCTAGACATCAAATGCACGGTTAATGTGAATTTACTATGGCAATGTTTAAGTCCATACTTCCAGTGCATAATTACGCAAAAATGGTAACAGCTACTGGGATAGCTGCTACAAAAATGAGTCCACTACTTACTAATTAATAACTAGCGATACAGTGAACTAGGAAGTTCAGTTACTCCTGGCGTAGTAGTTCCAGAAGGTCGGGACTTTTTTCATCTTTTACCATCATTTCCAGATGAAAACGCTTGTGCAATGTTGTTACCTGAACGCCTGGAAAGATACAACCGATAATACTCCGGCGAACCAAATTCCGTAGCATTATTCACAGCTAATTCCGAAGAATGAACGACAATACTTAGCTCCATAAAACACCAAGACTTAACTAAGTCTTAAAAATAATACTCTATCTTTAAAAAATAATACTCTATCTATAATCACACTTACAATGAAAAAAAAATTCATTGCTATGTTTGTTCATGCTTTAAATACATACCCCGTTCTCATACAATAAACGAACGACGTTACCTCATAACAAAACACTAAAGAACCAATAAAAATATCTACAGCCCTACTTCTGAAACAGTCTAGAAAAGGCGTCGTACCTATCACGTCAGTCTTGCAGGATATTTCATTTGTAAAAGAAATCAACACCCAACTCAAAATTAATATAAACGAACTCAATTCACAGTTTTCCTTGAATATTACGAGCTTGGTTTCAATGATACGACATTGGCTGGCCGGAGCCATTTATCCAGACACCGCAAAGTCATCTTTAACGTAACCACAAAACCCCAAATTATTAGTTATGTTTGCGCAGAAAGATCTAACCCCATTGCGAAACGCGGCCTTTCGGCTTATCACAGCAGGATTAAAGACTTGATAAGGTATGGCAACATATAATAGAAAGACTCTTAACTCTTCTACTCAAGGCTTGGACTGGAAAGTGACTGCCGAATCATATTAATTTTGTAGTAAAATTATTTATTTTGTAATGTAGGACCTATAAACCTGATTTTTTTTTATACTAAAATGATGGTTTTTATCAATCAATAATCTACTCTCACCTACTTATTGTTCAACCAGTTTTTTAACAGTTTTTTTCCAAACATCCCCGTCCCCACCCCCAACACCACTCTCTCTCTCTCTCTCTCTCTCTCTCTCTCTCTCTCTCTCTCTCTCTCTTTAATTAACACTGTACCTTCCCACACCAATCATTATATCAATATCACTTTGTTAACATTGCATTATATACAGATAATCTATCTGTTTTAATCAACATCGCAGTTTCCTGCATCACTGAGCAAGTGTCCCTCTCTCTCTCTCTCTCTCTCTCTCTCTCTCTCTCTCTGTTTTCACCCTAGTTTCCTCACTGAGCGTGTAGCCCAAGACCTAAAGAAGTTCTTGGTGTAGCCTGTGTATACGTCTATGACTCACACCCCCACCCATTCGACTCCCCAACAATCCCCCAACACCCTCTTTTCCTTACCACTCGACTGAGAGTCCGAGCGATCTCGAAATGGACTCGTATCTGGTACCTTTCGTCCGACCGGAAATGCCAGCAGAAGCTCCGGAACTGAGGTTGGAAAAAAAAATAAAAAAAAAAAAACAAGCCTTCTAACTATAAGCGTCTCCTTGCAACAGGTACATGAGTCATAAAATTAGCGATGAACTTGATAAAGAGACAATAAATACAACGCATTATAAGATACGGGAGGGGAGCGAGGGGAGGGGTGGGATGACATGACAAAGAAAACGACAGGAAGACGAAAGATGAAGACAATAAATCCCGGGGAAGGAGTTGAAAGTGGGACAAGAGAGAGAGAGAGAGAGAGAGAGAGAGAGAGAGAGAGAGAGAGAGAGAGAGAGAGTGACCCTTCCTTGTTTTCAGGTGTGTAATTTGGGATGCTTACTAAATCACACCTTTGTGTTTACCTGTATTTTTAACTGACCTCGATCCACCGTTTCCGGTCCATTCTGGAATGAAGAAGATCCCAAGTAAATAACCATCCTTGTGGCATTTGTTGAGGATACATTTCCCGTTAACTCTCTCTCTCTCTCTCTCTCTCTCTCTCTCTCTCTCTCTCTCTCTCTCTCTTCCCTAAGGAACTGCCTCGGTGCACATTATCTAGAGTTCAACAGTTTCTTGGATTTCCTGGAAAACTAATAAAGACGTGATGTCATTCCAGCGGTGCGAATATACGTCTCAATTTGAACTCTAACTGGTATCTCGTATCAAATTACAAATCCAAATCCAACATCAACACTTTTATTACCCAATGCAAATAATGAACATTTCTCCACAGAGGACGGCCTCGACGAGGTAATCTATCACGGTCAGAGGGGTGGAACCATTCTACGGGTAATTTTCTCACTGGCTGCGCAGGGAGAACCAGACAAACAAAAAGTGCGATAAAAGTAGGTAAAAAAAAATCATCCAGTTATAAAGCATCCATATATTATGCATCTGTACATGATTAATAGGGAGGAAAACAAATGATTATGCGGGAAGTCCTTGAAACATGACGAGTCCGACTATTTCCCCTTCGTAAGCTTCTGAAAGCGATTCAATCTCAACGCACTGAATATGTTCCTAAGCAACGAGTGAATAACAGATGCTCGACCGAATGCCGGAGTCAGAAATTTAATTTATATGATTGTTTATTGCATACGTAAGTGCCTTGGACGGAACTCAGCGATGCGACAAATGAGTAAATAAGAGAGAACGAAAAGAAAAGAATTCCGACATCCTGAGAAAACTTAAGTCACGAAATTAGTCATACAAAGATAATGGCTACAGCGAATAATAGGAAAATCAAAATGAACGAGTGCGTGGATGAGCTGCAAGATAGGAAAACTTGACTCGCTCTAACAAGAACCTGTTGACGCATCTCACACAAACATAACGAAAAGTAATGTCACTTCACAGAAGCACCTATCGTCCAACTTCGGTAGTGAATAAAAATACTTATGCCTAAAATAAATAGGTGTAATTCACCTGGATATTTAAAGGGTAAATTCAGCTGGATTATATTCAGCAACTCGCCTATCATAGCGCTTTAGGGCTATGACCTATACCACGACCACCCATTGTCCAGCATTGGTAGTCAATATTAGTGCTGTCATCGTATAGTCTTAAAAATCACCTGTCTTCGTGCTTTACTTGTTATTAATTAGTTGTGTTTTAAACGTTGGAACTTACTGAAACATCTATACCTGCGCTATGGGTGTTGTAATGCAGAAATTCTACAGACACGTCACCGTAGTTAGGGTGTTACCATAGCAATGATACTACAATCAACAACTGATGTATAAATATGAAGTTATTCACACCGGATTTCATCAAAACCCAATTTCCTGAAATCAAACTTGCATTCACATCAAATGACATAAGGCTCACATCACCAAGCCCATCCTGAGATTAGTGCCCTCGGAATACAAAGAAAGTTATTTGCGTATTTCAATTCTAATCCTTCTCAACGAAATCGATCAAAAACGACGAAGACTTAAAACTGATACCTTAACCAGTTTACCCATCAGGTGTAGACTTCTAAAATATAACCTCGCAGGCGAACAATGGAAAGAAGGAAAAAATGGTACTTTTGACATTAATTAGGGCGGGGAATCTAATAAAAAGATGTTAATCCACGTAGGCAAAAAAACTTTTCTTCTTATTTATTCGGGCATAAAAATACTAGAAAAAGCGTGTTCACCTTCAGAGCGGACGGCTTAAGAGAATGACAAGACAGCATTGACCGCTACAAATCACTCGAAGATGTATCTTTTCAGCACCGTGGTCTGTCATGCAACCCCCTCACCCCTTTTCGCCAATTTCAAATTGTGCAAAGCGTGCAAGGTCAGAATCTGTGCTACAAATATGACGGAGTCATCGGGATTGGGCCGAATCCCCCAGGACACCGAAAAAGCACGTTTCGTCTTTTTAACGATCGAAAAACCAAAAGTGGTGTCTAGGCGAGTGGAAAATATAGTTTCGATAAATTCCTATTTTATTACGAGGAATTCATTTAGTTTTTTTTTTTTTTTTTTTTTTTTTTTTTTGCTTATCAGATTTACAGTGGCATCCGTAAAAAAAAAATCCTTTTAATCGACTCTTCCGCCACTTAGAACATGCATGTGGGTGCGCACGTACGCGCGCGCACACAAAACCACACACATACGCACGCTAACACGCACTGCTGACATCAAGGACGCCGGTGCTCATTCGTTTCCTTTACCAAAATCTTTCTGAACTCTCAGCACGATTCCAGATTCCTGGACCACATTATAATGGAACGCTTTCGCCTTAAGAGAGCATCTGATCAAATATCTTCTTTACATATATATAATATACAATATATATATATATATATATATATATATATATATATATATATATATACATATACAATATGTATATCCAGTATTTTCGGATGACGCTGCAAGCCTCACGCCCCTTTCCGACCCGGCTACAATGGGTCCCGACGAACTGTGCTTACAGTCCGTCAATCAAATATGCCGCGATTAACTACCCATTCTTTGACGGATGACTAAAGCGACCCCCTTCACGGAGGGCGATTAGTTAATAATAATAATAATAATAATAATTAATATAATAATAATAATAATAATAATAATAATAATAATAATAATATTCATATATTTCCATCCAAGGGCAACGAAAACACAAAAGCAAATGAAAGTGATCTTCACTCCGCTAAGAAAGGAAGTGAACTTTGTGAGGAATTCTCCACTGAAGCAACAGCACCTGATACCTAAGATTGCTTCATCGGTTCTTGAGAGAGAGAGAGAGAGAGAGAGAGAGAGAGAGAGAGAGAGAGAGAGAGAGAAATATAAATTCCTACATAAGTGCTATATTCATTTTTCTGAGATGGGAATAAGAAAAGTTAATGGCAATAAAAAAATTAATCATTAATGTCCATGTATTCGCATTAAGCAAAGTATGCAGCTGAAATGGGATATAAACTCGAAATAGAGAACAATGTCGTACCGAATTCATTGCTTGCCTCACTGATTTATCAACAGATTTCACAAAATGTTTGACCTAATTAATGAAGAACTGAATAACACATTTATTGAATCATTGAATAAATAATTAGCAGATTCTTCGACATTTAATCTACCAGTATGTTCACTGACCCACAATGGGTCATAAATTGGCTGTCTAAAAGTTTAACTGAAAACTATAAATTTCAATGATCGTTGGATAGAATGTATCAGTAACTTGGCTTTTTTTATGTTCAAAGAACTGGCAAGTAAATGAATATATTTTTTTTTTACTGGGTCAAGCTCAAGCGACTATCGTTACATATCGCTTTGAATCTTGGACCAGGGGATCTTCATTCTGCATATTTTTTTAGAGTAAGCCAGAGAATACTTCGTTACTGAACGGCAAGTGTAAAAGTGGAGTTTATTTCCCATAGACTAGATATGTCACACACAAACAAATAGTATGCATCCACATCACATTTCATATCATAAGCATTGCACAAATTCAGTCTAAACTCAGTCTTTATGTCTGCTCCATTCTCTTCTAAATACTTTAACATACCAACAAGCTATTCGGTGATGCTATGCTACATGAATCCGTTTCTATGTTGTTGTTCCAACCGATGTATGCAAATTAATAATAATAATATTAATAATAATGATAATATATCATCCGTCTAGCCGAATTACAATACTAATGCTACGAGTACCACAACAATTAGTTAACTATCTGGTGATGCAATTAAATAAGCAAGATTCTCAGCTAGATCCCAACACTTCTTTTAAGTTCATTCAAGCAAATTATAATCAGGGAACTTTGCCCACTAAACCAAGATCTTTCCTGGTCGTTTTCTCTTTACAATTGTTTGCGATGAAGTTCCCTGCAAACAATAGTAAACAGAAATCGATAAATGAACAGGGTACATTGGGGAGAAGATCCCTTAATTAAAAAAAAAATATATACCACGAAGAAATCGCGATTTCTTCATGCGGCCGTGGCGTAACGTAATTCCTTACAAGCAGATAATTTCGCCCACGTTTTTTGCGCCGAGAGAAGAGCTTTACGTGGAACCAGCAAGCAAGCAAGCGGGAGAATATACGAGTAATCAGCCTGATACCGGCGCGCGTATTCAACTCTTCTTCTTCTTTTTTTTTCTTCTTCTTAGCCCTAATCGAACTGACGTGCCTGCGCTTTTCCGCATTCGATCAGATTTACATTCCTTGAATTTTAAGCTTTTACACGGCTCAAAAAAAAATAAAAAGTCGATGTTCCCTTTGGCCTTATTCCATGTGAATAGGGTTTAGGTTAAATAATAATAATAATAATAATAATAATAATAATAATAATAATAATAATAATAATAATAATAATAATAATAATAACATATTTGGGAAGCAGACCCTCTCTCAAGCATACTTTATTAAAAGTAATGGCTACTTCAGCAGCGTTATGCGTGTAGAGATTCTTCTCTATTTTTATAATAGCGGCTTTTTCAGTACTTTTTAAACAGGCTAGTAGAGCGCCTATGGAGGTCATTGACCAGCATGTTTAAGTAGTAATGGAAAATCCGCTATTCGAAAAATAGAGAAAAATCTCTACAAGCGTAACGCTGCTGAAGTAGCCAATACTTTTAATAATAATAATAATAATAATAATAATAATAATAATAATAATAAAATAATAATAATAATAATTCTTACATTTTCCAGCCATACTACTGATAATCACGACCAACAACTCTCTTCCAATATATCAACAAAAGT
Source organism: Macrobrachium nipponense (assembly GCF_015104395.2). NCBI lineage: Eukaryota > Metazoa > Arthropoda > Malacostraca > Decapoda > Palaemonidae > Macrobrachium > Macrobrachium nipponense. Next base: position 13,372,078 of record NC_061092.1, on the reverse strand, counting down.
TAGCATTTATAAATGAATTGTCAAGCGAACTTTTCTGTCGAAATAAAACGTGGATGCCGAATGCGGACCAAATGAAAAACTTAAAGCTCTCGAGGTGAAGAGTTTGCTTAATCTAATCCTGTAGAGTCAAAAGGACTGAATAGGTGAGAAAAATAAAGATACGGCGACGTGGTTGAAAATTTGCATAAGGTAAAAAACATAGATCAAAATGTTTGGAAAAGTGTTGTCACATGTAGATAATCGAGAATGTCAGATGGCTACAAAAAATTAAATAATTAGGAAGTAATGATAGGGAGGACATGGTGACTCTGGAAGCTGGAAGTACTGATCATGGTCGAAATACCAGATGGTACCGGAGAGGTGTCGTGTCGGTTGGCTGGTTGGTTTAGAAATTACGACTAAGCTGACCTTATGGCAGCCGAGCCCATGCCCTAAGCGTGGCAAGGTGCGAAAAGGTGTAGGAGGCTTAGTGTTTAACTCCAAGCTATACGAAGCCAATAAAGACAGGTATCGGAAGGGATGGACCTAAATATTGTGGAAGCGAAAGACTACCTGTGCCAGTGCTTGTGGGTATTCATGAGAGAGAGAGAGAGAAGATGAGGGGAAGCGAGAGAGAGAGAGAGAGACTGTTGACGAGTTGCCGTTAACATTCTATGAAGATTTATGGATATATTGATATTGTGATGTTATTAGCAAAAAGGGTACCTACATCCTGGATACAACAGTGGTTATGACTGCTACTTCATTTTTATAAGAGGGCACTCACTATCAGAGAAAATAGCTTACTGGCACATAAAACACACAAACAAATATATATAATATTAGAAATATATATATAATATTATATATATATATATATATATATATATATATATATATATATATATATATATATATATATATATATATATATATATATATATATATATATATATGAATATATATATATATATATATATATATATATATATATATATATATATATATATATATATATAAATCATTTATATTTATGTTTGTGTCTTTTATGTCACTTAGCTATTTTCTCTAGTAGCATTTAAAATGTATTCATACATGATAAACTGATCATCTCATTTTGCAGGTGGGCCTGCCCAGGTCTTGGAGAAGAGGAAGAAATGGGGAACAAAGAAGGAGCCAAAACATTCTGAAGCATTGAAGAAGACGTATAGGTGATGGAAATACTGTAAAACTCTGGTGAATAAGGCTCTCTGCAAACTAAACCAGACTTGAGACCCTTTAAGCTTTTCTCAGTGACCCTGATGATGACCCCCCAGCATGGGTGGATCCATATGCCAGATCCAGGAACCACCCCAAGAGGGGGAGGAGAAGGAGTAGGACTGCGGATGGGAAAAAAACACTTAGTTCTGAGTAGTTTTCAGCAGTTATTAAATATTCCCTTTTGGCCTTTGTTAACTCGAATCTTTAAGATGTTCCTACAGTTCCCTTACTTCCAAATTATCCAAATAATATTATTCTAACATAATCAAACTGGTAATATCATTATACAAATCTTGCCAATACCCAGTTACCTTAAGATCATTATTATTTTATGGAAAGCTGAAAGGACGGGCATCTTGAAGATGTTTTCTTGCCTTGGCATAACTGAAAAGGATAAATAAAGAACGGAAGGAATGAAAACTAACCGAAAAGGAGAAGAAACTTCTAGAAATCATTCATCAGTGAGAGACCTAATGGCACAACGTGAGTGTCAGAAGGGTAAAAACGGTGAGTAAAATCGCATTATTTAGGTGAAGAAATCTCAATGACTAGAGAAACTACCCCAATCAACGAAAGCAATAACGCGAAGAAAAACCAGAATGCAAAAACACCGATAGATAATTTGAAGAAAGGATCAAAAGCTAAATCAAATTGATTCTACCACTTGTCACCTACGTGACACAGGAGTTGTGGGGGGGGGGGGGGGGGTGAGGAGGAGACGACACTCGGCAGAAGGCGACTGACAACGGGACTCCGGACGGGAATGAATTAGGTCCGGAGGTTATCTGAATGCGCTAACCTGTCCGTGAACTGCGCACGAAGTGTATTCGAAATGTCTTCGGCTTTCTATTTCTGTTAATGGAGTTAGGCCTACGCGGGGCCGCGGATAAGACTACCCGATGCCGTGATAGCTGCGGAGGAATACCAAGTGTGTCGTAAGGCGTGTACCGTGTCCGCTGCTTTAACAGTTATATCCTATATAGTTGTTTCTTCTTGTATAGCTTTGCTGTTACTTCATTTTTATTTTTATCCTTCTGTTATGTAGGAGGCCAAATTGGCGGGTTTTCTTAAATACATATATATATATATATATAGTATTATATATATATATATTATATAATATATATACATATATATATATATATATATATCTAACATATATTATTATATATATATATATATATAAAGATATATATATATATACATAATATATATATATATTAAAGCGAATCCCCAGGAAAATGATAGACAGAGATCCAAGCGTCCCTGTGATTCGCTTATTTAGAAGTCACGTGCATCTACTGTGATTTTTTAAGTAGATATACATATATATATATATATATATATATATACTATATATATACTATATATAATATATATATATATATATATATATATATTCAAAAGCTGACAATTATAGTGTTCTGATTTTACAAACAGCCAAGATACACCAGCAGATCAAAAACTAAAAAATAAATAAAAACACAGAACAGTACACAGATGCTACGATGTTAGCTCATGCGTTGAAGAAGTTCGCTAACGTAAAAATTTGGAAAACCACTGATAGAGATAAATGTCATCATGACTCCAGAGCATTTTGCATCGTTCCAAAGGGGAAAATATTTTGGTCAACATTAGCAAAACGCTTTGACCGACGGCAAAAGAATCAAAATGACTGAATAGATTATAAACAGTGACGACATTACGCGTATACTGCCAGCATTAATTTGTTTGAGCTCATTTCTGTTTTGTGGAAGGGTGAAATGACGGTTACGTTGATTTCATACAGCCTTGGCGTGACTGAAGAGGGATAGTAAGAATAGAAAGAATGAAAACTAAGTCAGAGAAGAAGATTCTTATAAAAAGCACTTACACATACCAGGTCAAATCACACAATTTTGGGTACAAGAACGGGAAACAAATAGCAATAAATATAGGATATATATATATATATATATATATATATATATATATATATATATATATATGTATATATATATATATATATATATATATATATATATATATAATAATATGATATTATATATATAATATATATATATATATCCCGTATATATATAAATTCAAGAGGGACAGTAAAGAATAGAAAGAATGAAAACTAATTCATAGAAGACACTTATGAAAAGCACTCACATACACCGGCCAAAAGAAAAGGTCCCGGTGAAAAGTCAAATCACGCAATTTTGGGTGAGAGAACAGGAACAAACGGACGAGTAAAATAAAGCAATATAAGATCAGAGGAATCGTAAGTTCAGCTGAAAGCATCTCGAAGAATAGCAATACTACACAACTCAAGGAAACAGAATAACACAAAGAAAAACCAGAATGCAAAACATGAGAGAGAAAGGTTAAAGAAAGGAAAAATCAATAAAACGAAAGTCAGAAAGATAAAACTTGGAAGAGGAGAACCATGCAATGCATAGGAGAAAAGTTTTCACATGCTAGGGAAGATCTGTGTAACAAAGGAGAGAGAGAGAGAGAGAGAGAGAGAGAGAGAGAGAGAGAGAGAGAGAGAGAGAGAGAGAGAGAGAGAGAGAGAGAGAGAGGTGGCTACTTCACAAAATAATTGAGAGAAAAGTTAAACCCGAGAAACCAAGCCAAAAAAAAAAAATATATTAAAATCAACAAAACCTAATCTATGCAGGTAAACCAAACAAAAAGGTAAAACCACAAGTCTCAAGTGAGGACAAGGCACAGGAAAGGTAAATAAACTTTCCCCATTTAGGAGAAAGGGGACAATTTCCAAATGGATATAGAAAGTAGATATCATGCGGAGAGAAAATGTACAGACAAAACCAATCAAAACAATCATCTGTTGACATGAGAGGTCAACATACATAAGGAAGAATCCATAACCAGGATAAGTAACATTAAAAATAAATTCAATTGACAAAAACAAAAAACCAAAAAAGACAGGAAATACAAGACAAAGAAAAACGAAGTTAAAGTATCCAACGAAGGACAATATCACATAAAAGCACTTGAAAGAAAATGAGTACAGGAAAACACCAAATTTTCTTCTTTTTTTTAATATATAAAAAAAAGAGAGAGAAAGGGGACCCGAAAATGACCGATCCATTGATTTCAGGTAAAAGTTGCATAACGAAGCTACCGCAAGATTCGTGTCGAAAGGCAAGAAAATGAGGAAGGCGCTCGGAAATGCCAAGAAGAAATGACTGAAACCCGAATAACACCGAAAACCAATTAATGGAATAAACATCCCAAGGATTGAATGATTTTTTTTTTTTTTTTTTTTTTTTTTTTTTTTTTTTTTTTTTAAGAGCGTCAGCTTTAAGTTCAAATATTCGGTATCGACAATCAGTCCAGTCTCGATCCACCATGACACAGTAACCAATTACAGAAATAAACAGGTGATTGAATAACCTTTCCGAATATTAGCGGAAAGTTCAATCATTCTTTGTTACTAATTAGTCGAACCTCGGCTCATCTTACGTCGCCATCTGTCTATTTCTGTTCTGCATCAGACACAGGAATGGAATGGAATACAGAATTTAGGCCAAATGCCAAACGCTGAGAAACATCGGCTGTATGAAAGCAGAAATTTCTATTTAATAAAAAAAAAAAAAAAAAAAAATTTAAATCGCCCCATCAGTCTTCGGTAAGTTCAAAAAAATAGTAAAAAAAAAAATTCCAAAAAATAGTAAAAACCAAAAAATAAGTTCCAAAATATAAAAACAAAAAAATAAATCTATTATGATTAATACATTCGCTGTTTCAATGAATTAAAATTGCCCAAAAGCTGGTAAAACCTGGATTCCCTCCCCCCCCAAAAAAAATACCACAGACCTCAGCTCATACAAAAATGGAAAAAGTGATAACATGATATCAAGCACATCAAGAACTCGAATCATATGCGTTTCAATATTCACTTCTCCGCGGACTGCAAGCAGGCTTGGACGCCTTGGGCGAAGAACATCGCATTACAGCTGTACAGCATCTGCCGAGCTTGCGCAAGCAAGTCTGCAGTCAGTAAGTCCAAATTCCATGCATCTCCGAAACCAGCCATTTCCAGGACAGCCAGCTCCCGTTTCCCTGCTTCCCACACATTTTTTACGCGGTAGGAGGATTATCTCGCGATATTATGATTGTTTTACTATTCACCTGGTTACCCAGCGTGTCCTACAGCGGAGATAAAGTAAAGACAAGGCGACTAAAATTATAGAGAGAGAGAGAGAGAGAGAGAGAGAGAGAGAGAGAGAGAGAGAGAGCATCAGCAGAGGCATCATGGGAACGTCCTCCGGCTGACCATCTTGATCATCGTCATAGACTGGTCGAAATGAAGAGAAAAAAAAAAAAAAAAAAAAAAAAGAACTGAGAAAAAAGTTATGGGGAAGCCACCTTGGGAACGGCTCGTGGGGATCTAACGGATTATTTCTGAAGGAATAGATGGTCATTTAAGACTGTGTTCGTGTCAGGAGGAGAAAAAACAAAACCCAAGAGACATGGTACATTTTTTTTCTAAAACTTACTCTGTGTACCCGGCGATCTCTCTCTCTCTCTCTCTCTCTCTCTCTCTCTCTCTTCTTCTTCTTCTTCTTCTTCTCTCTCTCTCTCTCTCTCTCTCTCTCTCTCTCTCTCTCTTCTTCTCTCTCTTCTTCGTCTTCTTCTTCTCTCTCTTCTTCTTCTCTTCTTCTTCTTCTCTCTCTCTCTCTCATCTCTCATCATCTCTCTCTCTCGTCCTCCTCACTTCTTCTTCTTTCTTCTTCTTCTTCTTCGTCTTCTTCTTCAATAGGAAAGTGCTTCAATAAACGGACATTATACTAAAACTACCGTACATTTATAGTAGTTGTTTAGTGACGTTGTGACGCCCAAATCAAAATTACACTAGTGTCAAATTACTCATTCCTTTACAAGATGTTAATGGAATGAGTAATCCGACACAAGAATATGTGTATGTATGTATGATGTATGTATGTTATAATATATATATATTATTATTATTATTATGTAAGGATGTATGTATGTATGTATGTATGTAGTAGTAGTATGTATGTATGTATAGATAGATAGTGATTTAATGAATTGTGTATGTGTACATCTTTATTACTTACTAATCTTTATCACCTTCGGTAGTCGTACTTGAGTTTTTTTTTTTTTTTTTTTTGTCGTCTAATCAACAACCGTCTGACCTTGAAGTGACCACAAGATGGAGTGTTTAAAACTCAACATGATGTGCGGTTTCCTTCACCTACTTTTAGCAATATGAGCAGTGGCTGCGCACGTTACGTATATAAAGTCATCGTAAGTCAATCTGTTAAGGAGAAGGCACCAGTAGCAAAACACCTACCAAAAAGATAAAAAAAAATCTTGCATAAGTAAATTTGTCATAATATTACCAAATATATGTTTGTTTACTTCCACCAAATAAGTATAGACAGTTTGTTTGTACACATACATTCAAGTACACACTGAATGCGCCAGTTTCAAGGAAACATCATAAACCTTAGATTTTGTTATTAGTTCTATAGGAAGACAATCATGAGGTGTTGTTTTGAAATAACTATCCGCATTATACAAAGGTCGTTTTGACCAGAATTACAATAAATTTTTATTAAGCCTGACAGATTACTATGCATCAAGATTCCTATGAATATTTATTACGCCTGACATATTACTCTATATATTTGGAAGTTTGTAAGTTTAACGAATGTAATTATGTAACCTCTACATTAATGACTTACCACTTATAAAATCTGCATTGCTACACCCTGCTGACACATGTACCAAGGCAGTGTTGCCTGTCCTTTTTTTAATATGTACTCAATGATATTTTAATCAATAACATCCAAATAAGAACCCCTATATATATATATATATAATATATATATATATATATTATATATATATTATATACATATATATATATATATATATATATATATATATTATATATATATATGTATATATATATATATATATACACACATTTATATATATATATATACATATATATATATAATATATATATATATATATATATATATATATATATATATATATATATATATATATATATATATATATATATATATATATATATACATATATATATGCCTAACACTGAATTAAAGAAATTATCATACACAGTTACACCAAGTAGAAAAATGGCCTGAGCTTAAAAAACTTGAAGAAAACAGGAAAGAAAATGTGGGGTTGTTTGGGAAATAGAAACTGAATTAATAAACAGAAAGAGACGCTTTAATCAAGATTATTTTCCCAATAACTGACTGCCGTGTTTTACAGATAAGTAAACACCATCAATCTAACCTCTGAATGCCGCGTAAGATAACTTTAAAAGGAAAGGATTCTCCTTGTAGGTAGCTACTTGGTGAATGATTTTGCAGAAATCTGGCGCCGTGGATGACGTCAGCAGAGTTTTCGAAAACATCCCGTAAAAAAATCGTCTGGTAATTTCTCAATAAAGAAGTCATCGGAATAAAAAAAAAAACGTAGAAAAACTAGCATACGGCTACTTAAACAAGCAGTATTCAACACATTTAATTAAAGCTGGAAAAAAAATCAGAAATAAAATTTACAAGTTTTTTTTTTTGGGGGGGAAATAATGTTTTGTTTAGTGAACAAGATGTGTTGTGGATCTCAAATAGCTCTATGTGTTGTGGATCTTAATGAGCTTTATATACTAATGAAGAGCCATTCAGGCATCGTTGCTCCCTTTGGTAAGTAACTACTTAGGACGTAGACAGGACCCACTAAGTTTTAGTAGGTCCAGGGTATAGGGCCCGAAATTCTATGATAAAAGGTGTAACGATTATATAATTCTGTAATGCGAGATATAAGCAGTAAATCTACATGACTTTGTAGAATAACGAAATGATTTTAAAACCAAATTCGCCTTAACGACACGTAAATCTAAATACCAGTCAAAATTACAACTTTGAAACATACCCTTGGTACACTTAAAAGCAGATGAGCAATGTTCTTCTTTTTCTTTGAAATACTTTTTCTTTTTATTTAAAACGTAGAATTAACTAATATCCAAGAGATAAATGCATTTCCATTGTGATCCTTTGCGTTCACTCATTACCAATCCATTTAAAACTCTTTACCTATAAAATCATTTTACACGCGAACTGTCTATAATTACATTACATTCTCTAACACGCTGCCCTAGACCGCTGCAGATCGCCAAAAGTAGCTCTTGTCATTCCCACACCGTGAACTTAAAACATAAATACACACAAATATAAATTCACTTGTAAACAAGAGGCGAGAATTTCGGGCTTGATCCCAGGAGGGAGCGAGTGAATCACACCTTCATTATCTTTTTAAAAAATTTCCAATGAGACTTCATTTACAATTGCATTGGATTATGTACAATCATCTCTATAGAGAGAGAGAGAGAGAGAGAAGAGAGAGAGAGAGAGAGTGAGAGAGAGAGAGAGAGAGAGAACTTAGATCTACCAGTAAAGGCAAGAAACGAAATAACGCAGTGTTATTGTACAACAGAGGAATTGTTGTGTATTATTATTATCATTATTATCATTTCAGGACATAAAACCTATTCACATCAACCACACAGGGGGCCACTGACTTGAAATTCAAACTCCCAAAGAATGCTGGTTTCTACCTCCCACTGTAGACCCCACACTGCAGCAGCAACTGATCATGATATAGAGCCGGTGATTTTTCATCGCCTTGCGGGAGACGCGAACCCGCGACATCCAAGTGGCGATCTAACGACACTAACCACTACACCAGCAGACCAGGAAATGCTGTAGCAATGCTTCTCGAAACAGAATAGTAGGAAAAAGGAAGGAATTGAGGAATTAGAGAACGATGCCATAAAGATGACCCACCAATCGCTAAGTAACCAACTGAGCCCCGAGTTCTATAGTTAAAAAATAAAACGCACTTGCAAAGTATTCAGTTACTATAGTAGATTCACATCAGCCGTGCATTTGATGTCTAGGCCAGGCCCTTACGACTCTCCTGATTGGCTGTTGATAAGCCAATGACAGGGCTGGAAAATCTCAGTCTCTCTCGAGTGTTCATATAGGCATGATGTATGTTCCACATCTCCTAGGGGATGCTTATGAAAGGCGTATCCCTCAGGAGAGGTGGAACATACATCCTGCCTATGTGAAGTCTTGAGGGAGACTGTGAGTTTCCAGCCCTGTCATTGGCTTATCAACAGCCAATCAGGAGCATCGTAAGGGACTGGCCTAGACATCGGATGCACCGTTGATGTGAATTTACTATAGGTTAAACTATGCAAATATAAGCATTTACGCTCTTTTTCTACAGATAAAGAACTACAAAAACTACGGTGCCTTCTAGTTTTCTCTCTACCATATTCCTATGAGGAAACCACTCAATTGGAAGAAACGTTTCTTCTAAGAAATATCGTCAAGGAAAACTTAATTGTTTGTATGGTGTTTTTACGTTGCATGGAACCAGTGATTATTCAGCAACGGGACCAACGGCTTTACGTGACTTCCGAACCACGTCGAGAGTGAATTTCTATCACCAGAAATACACATCTCTTACTCCTCAATGGAATGCCCGAGAATGGAACTCGCGGCCACAAAGGTGGCAGGCCAAGACCATACCGATCACGCCACTGAGGCGCTTAGGAATGCTTAATAGACAGATGTAAGTAATCTATGCAATTCTCAACTTACGTTCACTGAATTTGAAAACCAACATTCCTAGAAGTACATAATAAAAACAAACAATGTTTATCGTTGACTAGTATACATCAGTGGATTACCCAACCGTGAAGATCACCTGTAAACGGGTGACCTCGGACCACAATGCCGAGCGAAACGTCCGTTATAATATAAAGAGGATTCCGAAGCGACGTTTATCAAGCCCAATCCCCCCGGAGCCCAACCGAGCCTGAAATCCCCCCTCGTGCTGTCATACTCCGAGGCAAAAAGGATTTCGTCCTAAGGTACATTAGCGCCTCTAGGACTTCGTTAAAACCCCCATCCTACAAAAACGATCCCGAGCAGCATTCAAAAGGACGTTTTTATTCCCTGCAACGCATTTGGGTCAAAATCGTCTTCTTGATCCCTTCTAATCCTTCTGGGGGTCGACGAAGGAGTCTTTCTCCTTGGCTGGGAGGGCTTCCCCAGATGCTGGAGGGAATTAGGCGCTGCTCGAAATTCTTGTAATACGCGGGGCGCCGCTTGCATATACCAAATGCATTTAACTAAGGTAATAAAAATGCTGAGTGAAATCACAACTTCTTTATTGGCGTTTCCTTATGAAAATAATGACTAAAAAAACTTTCTCTATTTACAATTATGTTCTTAGTTGGCTAGGAGTATCTCTCCTTACAATTGTGGCTACAGCCATCTCAGACATATGACCAATATTTTCAAACATTGGGCAGTGTCATAGCCTTTGTTCCGTACATTTTTTATAGTACTGGGTTTAGTTTTCGTTGCTCAAGGGTAAACACCAGTGCACTTTTTCTTTCCTTATTTATGTATTTGATCTTTGTTAATTATATATACCCAGCTTCATTGTTATTTGTCAATCTTATTATTTATTCAAAAATATCCACAGCTATTTATTGCTGTTGAATTTAGAAGGACATTTTGTTCGCTGGAAATTTGATGTGCAAGTCGAGTAACTGTCAGCTTGTTTTATTAAGATATATGTACCTAATAATAATAATAATAATAATAATAATAATAATAATAATATACTGAAAACAATCAACAGAAAATATCACGTGCAACAGAGGTAGAAATCTTCATTAATAATGACAATAACGCAGAGGACTTACGCTTTCAATGAATGCTCACAATCACCAAAGAACCGTAACATTTCTTGTTGCAACTTCCACGTATTATTTTCTCTTCCACCCAACTATACCTACACTATATACCTACACACTGACACCTTGTACACATTATATGTATACATTCACAGACACAAGTTGATACAGAGACCGAAAGGAAACCCTCGAATACTACCAATTCCCTCTCCGCCTGACATCTATCTATGGCAGCATATAACGATGATCCCTCGGTGAGCCAACCCCCACCCCCAACCCCAAAAACCGGTTCTGATGACGCCTCTCCTGATAGCTACAACTAGCTAGCTAGCTGCCGGGGTTTCCCCCTTTTCCACGAAAGCCATCATTCCGCCTCGGAATCATGGAAAAATAAGAATAGAAAAATTATAGAAAAGTAAGAATAGAAAAAAAAATTGAAGATTGTACTCGGTCGTCACGACCTAACGTCACAGAAGCCAAAGGGAGGAGGAGACTAAGTGCGAGTCTGATTTTCGAAACGGTTTGATCGCTTGCTTTAAATTCATGATACAATGTCAAACTTAATGATGGAAAGGGCAGCAAGAAGATTGGTAATCATCTCTGTATTTTACGTACATACAAACAACGTTTCGGGAATCCATTCCCTTTGTCAAGACTACAAAAAACTAAAATAAAATCAGGAAGTTTTACAATATAAAATCTTGCATAAATAGCTATGTTGATGAAATATTTAGTTACTGGGTTTAAAAATCAAATCATAGGCTAAATATAAAATAAAAACTGAGAACAGAACACAATGTAGGGAAATAACACAGATGTGAAAAATCATTGAAATATAAAGGGGAATAGGCAAATTTACTGCTAAGAGTTGTGACCGGAAATTGTATTAGCTTTGAAAATAATACTTAGAGAATGACAGACAAAGGAAGAAAAGAAAAAGATGGAAAGAGATATCAAACTAAAGGATTAGGAAAAAATGGCGCAGGACCGAATTTGCGGAAGCCTTGGTGTTGAAGAAAGCTGAAACCGGCGAGAGGCAGCTAAACCTATGCGCACACCACGAGCAATAATGCCCGATGGAACCACAGTGGGTAATAGTAGTGAAGGCTGAATTTTCGTGCACTTCTTGGAAAATCCTGAGTAAATCTACGTTTCGCATTGCACCATCATTAAAGGTCTCTTTATTTGTATTCTGACAAAGAAGAAGAGGAAGTAAACTAACGAACATTTAACAGCTAGCGCAATTATCATAAGTTCCTAAAACCATCTGATATCAAATAGAACTTTGGAAAGAACTTGATGAAAGCGTCATATATGAGAAACTGTTTGATCATGCGCTTATATTTAAGAGAATTTCTCATGCCTTACGGCAACGATTTTCCAAATGAGCAAGTTGAAAACTGAAAAAACTCAATAACTAAACAGCTTTGCAAAAACAGGCAACAAAAGAAATCAAGGAAAAATGCGTTATTACTTATGCTTCAGAATTCTAAAAATGCAATATAAATATATATATATATATATATATATATATATATATAAACACACACACACACACACACACACACACACACACATATATATATATATATATTATATATATATATATATATATATATATATATATATATGTGTGTGTGTGTGTGTGTGTGTGTGTTATATATATATATATATATATATTTATATATTGCATTTTTAGAATTCTGAAGCATATATATATATATATATATATATATATATATATATATATATATATATACGTATATATATATCTATATATATATATATATATATATATGCAAACGTTCTGAAATTCGATCGACAAATAAAAAATAAAAAATAAAGATATCTCTTGATCCTCTTACACGAAGGAATAAACATTTGTAGCTGCATTTGAGTTAAATATAACTCAAATGCAGCTACAGCAATATATATAAATATATATATATATATATATATATATATATATATATTCATGCTATTTGAACATATTTGCTCTCATACATATAATGTATATACGTAGTATAAACATGCATGTATCTGCGTGCGCGCGTGCGTGCACTCCCGGATGCATCTGTATGTATGTATACATATTATTATATCGCGATTACAAGAATCTAAGCACTGAACCGGAAAAACGTAGCAGCAAAAACCTGTGTCAGTTTTATGGGTCGAAAATAACCCCAAATAATCGCTCGGTAATGAAGTTAAATGTTTTTATTTACAGAACTGCGTATCATAATTGGCGTTTTATTTACGTCATAAAAAAAAGGGTAAAAATTCCTGAAGCGACACCCGACTGATATTTTCTCGATGCCTTTAGTGATAATCCAATCTCGAAAAACAATTAAAAAAAAATACCAAATGAATATTAAAAACTGTCATTCGCGGACAAAAAGTATACTGCGCTCCATAAAACTGTACGGTGGAAAGAATGTCTCCAAATCAGCCAAAATCAATGAAGCTCTTCCATTTAACGCTACCTACATTCGGGACCCTATTCCCCCCCCTCTCTCTCTCTCTCTCCCTTTTTTTGTATTGGCGCATTTCAATTGATATGCCATCAGTATTCTATTCATGTGCTAATTTGGCTGCTGGGAACCATATGGTTTGTGCATCAACATAATTAAGGCAAGCATTTGTAAAAGTATTTGTGGCTCTGACATTTTGAAAACTATTTTATCACCTCGCCGGCCATGCTTCCCCCCCCCCCCACCCCCCCCCCCCGCCCCTTAGGACCCCCTATATCGACACCCCTGACCGCGCCCCAACCCACTACCCACAACCTACCCCCCATCGACGATGAAGAGTTGGTAAAAATTATGGCACCAGTACCCCCTCGCACTGAGTGGCACTGAACTATAATTACAGTCACCGTTTGTCACGCATATTTAATCGCATGCATACATCATTTTTATGGAGAGGATATCTGCCCCATATATATATTATATATATATATATATATATATATATATTATATAATATTATATATATATATATATCTAATATAATATACATATGAACATATGTGTGCGTTCATTATGCTATTACATGTAGCTAAATACACATACGTCTATGTATACCTGAGTAAGTGCATTTATAGCTGGCATCTACTGAATTTAAGAAAAAAAACTGTACATAAAACTATGCGTGTGTTTATGTGCGCGCGTCCATATAATAAAACCATATCATAAAACAAAGTGATATATTTACAAGCCTATGTATATCCACGTAAGAGTATTTACTGTTACCATCTACTACAACTGTCATTAAAAAAAACTATACCTAAGATAAGAGCGGAAGTCCATTATTTAAGCTTAACCTCGGGGCAATAATATATATAGTGTGGGTATATTAGATATATACGTCAATATAACTGTCAAAATATACAAGCAAAAGAAGTTTCTTGCCCGTGATTAATATTTAGTTCGCAAAATAGCCTACTAAGATAATTCTCAACATACAGGCCTGATACTAGAATAACCTACAAATAAGCCCAAATTTTTTCAATCCTATGAATTCCTTACTTTCATGCGAGACGTGACACCTGCAACAAAATCAAGACAAACAAATAAATCACAGTAAAATATTACTTGACACAGATAAAATATCTTTTTTTATAACTCGTACACTATCGACCCATCGATTAAATTGCGTGACCTAGCGACGCAACGACTTCGGGTATTGACACAAAAAAAAAAAACATACTTTTAATTCTGAATAATTTCAGTTGAAATTATAAATTATTGATAGAAATTTTCAAGAAGAGATAATAAATTATTGATAGAAATTTTCAAGAAGAAACTGTTCATAGTCAAACATTCGGATATAGTCAAAAGGGGAAATTAAAATAATGTGATTGGGGAACTTGTACAAAAAAAAATTATGGAAATAAGTTAGCGGAACTAAGATACAAGGCGGTGTTCAAAATATATCACTGAAAATAAAGTATACAGTTCCGATAATTACGTAATGCCATGAAGCACTACTGTTCATGGCATGCGTGCAAGTTATGCAATCTAATACGCCTCTCCACCATGTACCTGCTCGGAAGATTTTTCCTGACCCTGTTTCCAGTAACCTAGGTCCTGGGCACTAGGTCCCCATCCCCACCCGCAAGTAGGACAAGGGAGCCTTCAACTTTCTCTTAGCAGAGATAAAATTTCGCCGAGATAAAATGATTAAAAGTAAGATGAAGGTGTGATACCTTCTGAACGGTTACATTATCCATGACATATTCTAGGGGAACTTTGAAGTCTCGGGATTAACCCCAAGGTTTGGTTAACTGTCGTCCTTAAGACTTTCGTTGACAGATTACAGTTTTCTAGTCAATACTGAAAGAGTTGAGTTTGTCTTCTATTAAATACTGAAAGAGTTCGGTCTGTTTTCTACTTAATACTGAAATTCTAGTACGACCAACATGGATATTCTCATTGAAGTCAAATCAGCTACCGAAAATGAATCATTAAGTAACACCGCCAGCCACTAGGAATAATCAGCGCCCATTATAGTATTTA
>NC_061092.1:13344032-13354032 GCF_015104395.2 Macrobrachium nipponense | reverse complement strand
ACTAGAAATACTTCATGTCCATCAAACAAGGACTCAGTGAAAAATCAACTCTATAAACTACTGCTGCCAGATAAAGCTTTAATTATAGTAGAATAAGGAATCATCTCTTACGCAACTTCTACTATAGCGCTGGGAAGGTCGCCGATCCCCTTCTGTATTTCCTAAAGTGACTAATTTCCTTAACGCCATCGTGATCATTTTCAACGTCACCACCAAACTTTTTAATTTGCGCAACGCGATATCTCTCCGCGCGCGTCCGGAAGACGCGACAGCAAGAGAGTGCAAGAAGGGACTGCTCCATCATACAATTTATACCATCTTCCAAATGGCAACCGCCAATGTTGTCAAGAGTGATACTTCTCGAGAGTAACCTGATATGCTATCAGTAGTCTTGCCAGTACTACGCTGTTCCCCCGACAAGCTGTAGTATATTATGTGGGTTGTCGTCGCTCAAAACCTAATCGTCTAACAGTCACGTTTCTCTCGTGTCCGTAATCCCCACCACCGAACATTACGCATCTTATTCTTGGAAATATATGTAAGAAGATTGACCGGGGGAATCCTTACTAATAATTAGGAGATGCGCTAACGCCGGTCTTGAGTGTGTACGAGCATGTGTACACGCTCACTCACTCACACACACACACACACACACATACACACACATACACATGCACACTTTAGGAAAACCATGAGAGAGAGAAATATGACACACTCGCCACCCTTAAGCTTATCTGTTAAGCTGCTGCCGTTTCTCCTCGGCAAGTCTTTCCGGATTAGGTTTCGCTGCTTGTTGTTGCTGTCGTTTCATGGTAACAGCAATTACGGGTCACACCGCGTTGCTAAATGTAGAATACACCGCGACTTGACATCTTTACGTCCGACAAGGAGGCTGAAGAAAAACAAAAGCGACTGCACGAGGTCTTGTAAAGAAACCTTAGGAAATATGTTTTTAAAAATTCCATTTTAGCGAGTTTTTTTTAAAGATACCTCAGTTAATATATCGTAACAAACGATATCTTAGGAATTCCATTTTTGCGAGTTTTTGTAGAGATACCTCAGTTAATATATCGTAAAAAACGTTATCTTAGGAAATATATTTTTAAAAATTCCATTTTAGCGAGTTTTTGTAGATTCCTCAGTTAATATATCGTGAAAAAACAAGTGTCTATTTTTGCGAGTTTTTGTAAAGATACCTCATATAGTATATTGTTTAAAAAAAAAAAAAAACGTTTCTCTATTTTTGTAGATACCTCGGGAAAAATATTGTATAAAAAATGCCTGTTTGCGAGAGTTTTTATAGAAATACTCCAAGAAATATACTGAGATTATTAACTTTTGGGTAATTGCGGAGATACGAAATCTACAGTGTTATTTTATGTAATACGCTGCTTACTTTTAAATACACACACATACACACACACACATATATATATATATGTATATATGTTATACATACATTTATATACATATATATGTATAGTATACATATATATATATATATATATATATATATATATATATATATATATATATATATCATATATATATATATATATATATAATATATATATATATGTGTGTGTGTGTGTGTGTGTTAAAATACATTTATACTATCATATATATACATATATACGTATAGTATGCTATATATATATATATATATATATATATATATGTACTATATAGTATATATATATATCTATATATATATATATATGTGTGTGTGTGTGTGTTTGTGTGTTCACGTGACAAAGACAGAAAGACCCATTTAAAGCGACGACTCCACCGTGCCAACAGGTGGCAACCCTTTATAACCAATTGTTTGGTCTAACCTCATTCTAAACCGTTCATCTTGCATTGTTGACGCATCTTGCATTCGCACGCTGTGAGGTTTAAATAATTCATTATTCATTTTTAAAATTTTTTTGGCGTTGACAATTTGCTCGTCAGACCCGAGAGATAAAAATGAAAAAGGAAACAGAGGAGCGAGTCATGCATCTGGGTGGCTTTATTCAATTCATGCGTCCAATTCCACCCACTCGAGGCAATGTATTTAATATTCATCGTATAATTTGATGACTGACGCTTGTAACTTGAGTAATGTCGTCAAACGCTAAGTGGCGGGTTCAGCCGTGAGAGAGAGAGAGAGAGAGAGAGAGAGAGAGAGAGAGAGAGAGAGAGAGTCTTTTTTTTTATGCTTGTATGTGGGACTGGCATTAAATTACCCGTCAACAAAGCAGACGAAAATATACTCATTTTCCTTATTAACTGGCACCAGAGCAACAAAAGACAGAAAGAGAGAGAGAGAGAGAGAGAGAGAGAGAGAGAGAGAGAGAGAGAACTGTTTACCCCATTCACTTGAGCAATTCCATGAAGGCCAGTGTCACAGTGAAGTCCCACACGTTGTGCATTAACCTCTCGAGTGGGAGTAGTCATACACACGTATTCCTGGAACAGCCGATGACAGTCCACCACACCCTTAAGCCATGTGTTTCCAAGTCGTGGTCCCGTCTCTAAGATTTAACTAACGCTCGACTATCCCCCACCCCCCACACAACGAGTGATGCGGGTGGGGAGGAGGGAGAGGAGGGGAGAAGAGGGACTCGTTTCCAGATTAGGAAACACCTCCATCACGCCCGTGGGAAGCACTTTTATGCTCTACCGCGGTGGAATGGGTTGGGGGATGGATTGGGTGAGAGTGGTAGAGGGGGTGGGTGGGTGAGATGGTGACTCATTCGTAAGACACCTCAGATGATAATAACAATAATAACAATTGTCTTTCCTCCATGCTACGGCACTCCGTCGAGAGAGAGATAAAAGAGAAAACTGCGAAGGCAAATGATCGACAGGAAGTCTCCCACCGGGGATCGGGAAATCCGATAATTGACGAGCACAGAACAGAGGTGACGGAACGCCGACTGGAAGAGGTGTAATAAGAGGGTATTTACCAAACTGAGACTGGGTTTACCACTTCATCTTCAAGATACGCATCTCCGGCTTGTAAGTGTTTCGTGATGCGTATAAAGGAACATTTGAAAAAAAAATAGGAAGTTGGAGTTTATGCTTAAAAGATAATAAGACGCAAGTGAGCGTAAATAGTTTTTTGCCATTACAAATAAAAGGGATTCGAAGCCTGACGAGAGGATTAAAGATTGTGAGTTAGTTTTCCGGTTTAAATAACAGTAATAATAACATGTATTCGAATAACGAAAATACATTAAAAAATTCAGTTACCATATGTTAAATGTCTGTCATTCACCATGATGGTTACACACACACACACACACAAACGCACACACACACACACCACACACACACACACACACACATATATATATATATATATATATATATATATATATATATATATATATATATATATATATATATATATATGTGTGTGTGTGTGTGTGTGTGTGTGTGTGTGTATATATACAGAGAGAGAGAGAGAGAGAGGAGAGAGAGAGAGAGAGAGAGAGAGAGCACTACATACTACTCACTCATCTTAATACCCTTCCTAACCCAGGACCTTAAACACGAGAAAAATACGAAAATAATAATTAAAAAATTGATGGCGCTGAACCTCAAACAACCCGATAGATCTATCTTTCAAAAAACAAATGTACCATACAAGACTCAGGAGACACAGAAGCAGGAAAAGAATCCCTAAGCTTGACAACAACATCAGGAACGAAGCGAGCCAGCGAACTGGGTAACCGGAGGAATTACCCAGATGAAAGTATTCCTGGTAAAATCCTGAAAACTTCAAAGTACCAGTCTAGCAGTAACAACAGCACTGCAGGCTTTTCCCATGAATCATGCACCTGAACAAAGTACTACTTTCGTGTTCTAAAGTGAGAGAGCCTCTCGTTACTCATCAAATGAAAGGCGAGAGGTCTGTCGTGTTGCCTTACAAACCGGAACCTTGTTGAAGAAGAAGAATTATCATAAGGAACTCGCAAGATAAATTCATTTTTATTCTATCATCGAACGATTTGTGTGAAATTTTCTGAAGAAATTTACTTACTCCTAATGCATTTGCATGGGTTGTCAGATTATGTTCGGGTTCATATCAAGAGATCAACCTTGACTGAATGCTAAGACTTGATATGATCAGATATCAGAATCCGATGGTTATATATTTTGTCTTTTTTCCATATGTATAGACTTATATGATCAGATATCAGAATCCGATTACTAAATATGTTACCTTTTTTCCATATATATAGTTGTTTTACTAGTAAGAAAAAGACTCACACACACATATATAATATATATCATATACGTATGTCTAATAATTATATACTCGTATAATTAAGAGTATGTGTGCATTATGTGAACAATCTGACGACAGAGGTTACAGAAACTCAGATCCAAATGCAAAATTACCTCTTATCGAAGGATACTTAAAACAAAAACAATCTTTGACAGGTGAAAGTCTACCTCCACTCCGCTTTACGTGGCAAACCTCATTACCGGAGACGTGTTGAGCGGTCAGAGCAAGCCAGAGTGCGCCCATGGCAGTGAAAAATACAACTGGACGACGACCACGACGACTACAACTACCACTGCTACTACTTACTACTACTATTACTACTACTACTTCGCCTGGTCTTGCTTGCTCTTGCCATTCACACACGCGCGCCTCTTTCAAAAAAATAAAATAAAAATAAAATAAAAACCTGTTTTATTCAAAGAGGTCCGACTGGTGGGAAACGAGAACGACCTTTCGCCAGTGACGTTGAAAAAGAAAGCTTCTGTTCTGGCGACATTACGGGGACAGACGCTTCGGTAATATTTATTTATTTATTTATTTTCTAGACAGTCCAAAATTCTGCTTTTATGACCATTCCCGATGTTTTGTACTCGGTTAAAATGAACTGAGAACTAAGATCTTGTTTTCTTTCAATTATTTTCATTTTTACATTTTTATGGCCGAGGCAAAATTAGGCTGTTCTGACCACCTCGGATTTTTTTGTAGTCAGTAAAATGAACTGAGATCTCTCGTTCTTTCATTTATTTAGCTCTTGTGTTAGTTACAATGCCTTAACGTAATCCTAACAGATCAAACTAAGGTAAAACTCTTTATGAGTTATATTTTCATTATTTGTTCGTAATATTCACAATACATGACGTTCAATTAGCACTTGGTTATGCAAGTGCATTCTCTAATGCATGTTGAGTCATGGATAAAGTATATATATAGTATAACACTTTATATTTAATGTCCATTCCATAATCCGTACTTGTCTATTTCCGACCGTGTAGTATATACAAAAAAATACAAAACAATTTTTTAGTCAAAACCGATTCATAACGTATGAAAAATAACAAAACAAACCATTTTATAACTGCTTATGGTACATGATTATCGCTGTTTTATTTAACCGTCCACATTTATGCAAGAAGCGTAACTGACTCAAATAATTGGTCTGAGAAATCCTTGTTCATAAGCGATAAAACAAACAAATAAATAAATAAATTCCTAATGATATCACGGGATAATAAGGAAAAAAAGTGACGCGCGTTTTATTACCGAACCTGAATACTACCCTTTAGATCTATCAGGCATTTTAAAAATGTTAAAATTAACGTGCCTGTGTTACGGAACTTGATTTAGTATCCACCATGCATTTTAAAAATTTTGAAATTAAAATTGCACAGACATAATCTTCGGCTATTAAGAGGTCGAACTTTCGCCCATGTATACGAGCTCCAGCATAATGTATTCACTACTTAATTAAGTCCAGTATATGTTAGCTTGCCTGTCACTGGTAAATGTACACTTCCCGTTAAGACATTGAAATTTGTTTGTGTTTATTGCTTATGTAGTCTGTCCACATACAGATACAGACTGCAATTGTCTTTTTTTTCTATTTTTAATTTCATGGTCTGACTACGAAGTCCTTGGTCTTTTCGCTCAAAATAGCTATGTCTGAGAGTAAGTCATCATTCGACACAGAATCTCTCTCTCTCGCTCTTCCCCCCCCACAATTGAAAATAAGAGGATTGGTATAATTCTATAAGACTGACTACTTGAGAGAACATTTGGAAAAAATAGTCTCTCGATTTTAGTGAATGAAAACCCTCCAAGATTTACAACTCAAATGTCATTCAAGCCAAATCGTCTTTGCTTTCATAATTACTACTATATACGCTGTACTTCAGATACTACTCTTCAAGTTACGTGACGAAGCATAAACTGAATTGGCAGTACACATGCAAAACGAGATACTTTCATATACAGCACATCATACTTATCAGTTAAATGACCGGAACTCCAATGTCACGAGCTTACATGACATATGAGTAATTTGATTCTGTTCACTATTCTTATCATTTCAGAATCGTACGTCTTTTTGAAAAGCCAAGAAACGTATGAGGAGTTTGTCCTACAGTAATGAATTCTGAAGCAAAATTCAGCGCCATTGTCAATGTCAGCCCTTCATCAAAGTAACACCAAGTGAACATGTTACCCATTTATCAAGTTCAATAATGATCAACCGGATGTGTTAGTAGCTGTGATATATATATCTATATATATATATATATATATATATATATATATATATATATATATTCGCACTACGCTCTTCATCGAGACAGGCTGTATGCTATTCAGCTCAAGATAATCTATATAATAAAAAGTCAGTTATTAGAAAAAAAATTAACAAAGAAAAATAATAATAATAATCTAACGAATAATGTTGGGCTAACAATACGCAAGACGTGAACAGAATAATTGCTCCCTGTGAATTTCACTTCAACACTAGAACACACCCAGCAGTCATTTTGACGAACTGAGGTCACTTGGAATCAACGTCAAGATAAAGTGAAGCGCTGACTAATAGCAGCAACCTTGAACGCTGCTTGCTTCGGCGGTGTCGTCGAGCGAATAATTATTGTCGGAGGACCTGAAGCGCCAATCCTGAAAGAAAAAAAAAAAAAAAAAAATGCTTTTCTGGAACCTTTTGTCTGATTCGAGCGAGATAAGGACTAACGGTGTCTCTGGGTGACGGGATCTTTGTTTGTTGGAACCAGCGGTTATTCAGCAACGGGACCAACGGCTTGACGTGACTTCCGAACCACGTCGACAGTGAACTTCTATCACCAGAAATACACATCTCTCACCCCTCAATGGAATGCACGAGAATCGAACTCGCGGCCACCACGTGGCAGGCCAAGATCATACCGATCACGCCACTGAGGCGCTGTTTATGAGAGTAGTTATCAACATGAGTAACGTCATTACTTCATTAGGTAAATACTGATGTTGATGATGATTATGATGACACCATTACGCGTCAATAACCTCGGCGTTGTAACGCCAGTTTTGTAGTTGTCATACATCAATCAATCAATTTTGTCATTACTGTTACTGCTTCGGACTGTCATCGACACCATCACCGTTTCATTATTCATATTTTTACTGCTATAATAGATTCACATCAGCCGTGCATCTGATGTCTAGGCCAGTCGCTTCCAATCACGAGCGTCGTAAGGGACAGGCCTAGACATCAGATGCACAGCTGATGTGAATCTACTATAAAAATGCGACGACTACTACTACAATCCACTACTAACATTAATATTAATACTACCGATACCACAAATATGTTTTCCGTTATTGCTGGTTTTATAAAACTCACAGGTGATCACGGTGTGGTTCGAGAGTTGCTCTCATGGTGGGAAAAACTGAATTACCATTGTAATAATAATAATAATAATAATAATAATAATAATAATAATAATAATAATAATAATAATAATAATAATAATATACTCTGTTCTACATTAAATTAGTCACCAGTACTACTCCTTCTTCTAATAATATATATATATATATATATATATATATATATATATATATATATATATATTATATATCTTATAGAGATGTTGATTATTATTATTAGAAGAAGGAGTAGTACTGGTAAACTAATTTAATGTTAGAACAGAGTATTTTATTCTATATTATTATTATTAGTATCATTATTATTATTATAATAATAATTAATAATAATAATAATATAATAATAATAATAATACAATAATAACAATGTATTATATTATATATATAGATATATATATATATACACACACACAGCCGAAAATGAGAACTGACGTACAGACGTACGTACAGACAAACGCCGGACAAACTTTGATTTAAGAAGCCCTTACATGAACTTTCAGTGCAGACAAGCAAAAAAAAAAAAAAAAAAAAAACTACTATAACATCTATCACAACACCAAGCCTCATTGACGGTCAAGGCAACCTACTATATTCTTTTCAACGCCCACTGTGGCCCACTAGCCACTCCCACGACTCCCGAATTACGATCCCGGGTTCAGCCACGCCCGTGTTATCTGTTTGCCGATGGAAATCGAGCCTGCGAACTGTAACACAAGAAACGCGGCCGTCCCCTTCGAAATGGAGAGCGAGTCATTATACACGTCATTCCGATGATGAATCAGCAAGGATCATGACGCGGAAAGATGTCAAGAAATCAGGAAACCCTCTCTCTTTCGTTGGGTGAGAGAGAGAGAGAGAGAGAGAGAGAGAGAGAGAGAGAAGAGAAACAGCTCGTAGGTATATCAAGGCTGAAACATTCAGTGTGTCGAAAGAGCGCCAAATATTCGCGTTCCGATATTGTTAGGCGTTTATTCACCCCCTTTTTCCGCTGCTGTGTGGCTGCATTGAAGTCTCTCCTTGTAAGGAAATTCTCGACCAGTAAGAATGCCCAGTTTGATTCCCAAGGGACGAAGAAACAAACAGCTCTGTGGACGCAGTGACGTCACTCCCTATGGAGGAAAATGTGAAGGAAAAACAACTAGCCTTGCGGATGCAGTGACGTTACTCCCTGTGAAGAAATTTCCTTGATTGGGTTATGGGAAAATAAATGTAATTATACACTCGGTTCCTATAGTCCCTAGAGAAGAGGACTGATATGGGCATTTCCCGTCTATACACATTCTGCATTTGACAGGAAACTGGCCGATGTGGTGAGTCACAGCCTTGTTGGAAAGGTGTACGGGCTAGCAACCTCATCTCAAAATACTTGACTAGAAATTCTGGATGGATCCATTATAATGAAAATGGCGACATATATATATATATATATATATATATATATATATATATATATATATATATATATATATATAGATGGATAGATAGATAGAGTAGATAAATAACATAAGATTTGGCTGTATTATATATATATATATATATATATATATATATATATATATATATATATATATATATATATATATATATATATATATATGACATAAATACATATAAATATTGATACTATATAGATATAGATATGCATAAGGTTATATACATACATACATACATATCTGTGTGCGTGTGTGTTGTAATTCACTCACAAACAAATCCACAAGTAACGCCTACTACTGCACCCTTTTTTTTTCTCTCGACTTTCCCTTTTACATGGACTCATTACGCTTTCACTCTCTACAAGAAAAAATGAAAGTATAACGCCCACCGCCCACCCACCCCCCGCCCACGCCATTTATATGCGAGGATCTAGTTCAGGAACCACGTAAGTCTAACAGGAGCGCGAGAGAGAAAAACGTGACGTGTGAAGGTGAACTAATTCACGCAATGTCAGGTGTAGCACCTACTATTCGGTAATAAATCTCTAAACTTCTAGCGCGTATATAAAGCTTTTGAATTTGATAACATAATAATTAAGAACGTAAATGCATGTACATTTCTTTTAGAATGGCAATACTGTAATTAAGTAAACAAATCATCACAAATCTTACAGCTATTTGAAAACATTATCATTACTATTATAATTACTATAGCGTTGCTGATTAATTGATCGCTCCCAAAGATTATTTAACCTAACCTTCCCTCAGACACTGACCGACCATTCTAAATTTTTGTTTTAAATTAAACACTGGTAGTTATTATAATCTTATTTCTATTTCTCTTGCAGCACCCATGACAATGAAGACACTA
>NC_061092.1:13291532-13334032 GCF_015104395.2 Macrobrachium nipponense | reverse complement strand
ATATTAATATAAAAATCCCCTAAATTAACACTCGAAATATGATGAGATATGAAGTAAAAATCATGGAAAGAAAAACGAAAAAAAAAAATCCCAACGAAAATGCCCCGTTGGTATCAGCGGTAGTGGGCAAGACTGTGCGGGGATGGGCATGGCCTGGGCATGGCCACCAAGCCCCTGATAAAAAAGGGAAAAGGTGCTGCGTGTCAGGGTGGAGCAGAGAGAATCGGCCAGGTCGTGACTTAGGCTGCTAGACGACCACTGGCCCCTGGCATTTCAGGACCCACTTAAACCTGGCCATATCCGAGATCTTGGGCATCATATCCCCCGCCCATCACCGATGATGCCTCCTCCTCCTCCGAAGAGGCCGCGGAGTGGCCTGCCACACAAAATGAACACGAAGCTTAATTTTTCGTTAATATTTTCGTCTTTAGGCCAAATAGTATTTCAAGAATTATCTCTCTCGTCGATCCGCATTGTCTGTCAGGCGTACGATTCTCCCAGGTGCCAAATTCTTTATCGATCATATAATTCCCGTTCGGTAAATTTCTCGAGGTAGAGCGAATTGGATATTAAACAAATGTAGATAGTTTAACGTTTGTAAATAATAATAATAAAATAAATAAAAAAAAGGTTACGGTAAATGTGATAAAAGTTATACTCTAAGTATTAGATGGCTCTACTTTCCTTAGCAAATATTTTCCTGAAATCTTGTGGTAATGGCTAATTTCGGTTCCCTTGGCGTGGATATAATTGCATGCAATACATTGCAAATTGTCTTTAATACAGCATGCATAGAGCAGAAGGGGAACAGATGCATCTTTCATAAATAATAATCCTATTGCTAGCAAATTGTCCCAGTAGCACGACACCAGTATCCAATGAAAGACACTGCTACTAGTTTATTAAAATAAAACCCGTACGAATCTTTAAAGTTAACAGACGATCGCTACTTCATAAGTCGAAGATCAATGGAGAGCTACGAAAGACAAAGATCGGAGCTGCCAGAAAACACAAAAAACTAAAAAAAAAAAAGATGAGCAACCAAAGTATTTCCTATATCAGCAACTACTGTGGCCCTTGTTTTTATACCTACATGTAAAACACTGAATTTATCCTAAAGGAGCTACAATGTTGCTGTTGGTGGCCTCGCCTACAGATGTGGTCAAAAGACAACGATAATCCAAAGGGTAAACCATCTTCATGTCCCTATGCAAAAAGTGTTTATACATACATACATACATACATACATACATATATATATATATATATATATATATATATATATATATATATATATATATATTGTCGTACAGCTGAAGGAAGGAATAAAAGGAGTTGACCAAGCGCTTTCGTGTATTTTTCACACATTTCATTCCTTCCTCCAACTGTACAACATGAAATATCGCATGGTTTAGCGATAGTTCACCAATATATATATATATATATATATATATATTATATATATATATATATATATATATATTAGGGCTGTTGCCTTGTATAATAAGGCGCCCTATGAGGTAATGTTAGACTTGCGATAATCTTACGCTAAGTCGGTTGGTTATGCAC
The DNA here is from genome assembly GCF_015104395.2 of Macrobrachium nipponense. Taxonomy (NCBI): domain Eukaryota; kingdom Metazoa; phylum Arthropoda; class Malacostraca; order Decapoda; family Palaemonidae; genus Macrobrachium; species Macrobrachium nipponense. The sequence continues at coordinate 13,332,463 of NC_061092.1, read as the reverse complement.
ATCCATGCTCATTGGAGTGTCTTGGGGTTTGTAGATCACTTACGAAGTCGGTATTATCTTCTTTGGTTATGACGACGATGTGTTAAACTCATGATGATATCTTATTTCTAATGTGAGGTTTCTAGTAGAAAACACGAAGTATAAAAAAATACTTATATTCTCTGAGATTACATGATTAATATCAGACAGGGTTGCACAGGTCTGCCAATGACGATGGCTTGATCGCTTCTGCCAATGATGATAGCTAATTCTGTTCTGTTCCGACTACCATCTCGGTTACAAGTCATAAAGGAAGCAGACAGTAGCTCGAACATATGAACATACAATCAGATGACATAGTTACTAATCACGTAGGCCGCTTGAGCTATAGGTCACGGTGTTTGTCTCAAGCAGGAAGCTTGGACTAAAGTTTATAAACAAATGAATGACTACAGGTGACGGCATGTTATCTTAGCGTCTCTGGTCTGATCACATTCCTGCAAGCAATCTGGTTGACCTCTTTAGTTTTAGTCTTTTATATATATGGAATAACATTCCATATTTTTATTATGTAATCACTTACATAAAAGCTCGGTCAGCTACCAAAACCAACCACTGAATATTACTCAAGCTTGACTTGCATTTGACTTATAGGAGTGTGATACAGACACTATGTGAATATATATAGATATATAGAAAATACTTATAAGTAAAAAAAATTTCATGGTGTACACAAATACAGATTCAAGTAATAAGATATAAAACATAATATGCATATGATGGTATTCGTAAATAATAGTGATCACGTGATATATACTGATACAGTTTTTCACTTCATCTCATTAAGATACATATGCTACAGAAAATACTAATGTACTCTGATAATTGCTTAGAATAAAGATTAACATGATAAAAATCATATTTTAACTGATAAAAATTTCATATATGAATTGATAAAAATTATTAATGTTTATGCTGATTGATTCGTTGATTTTTATGCTAACTGTTATATATCTGCAGTTATTGGTAAGATAAAAGGTAACAGATTGATTATAGGCTACCTGATTTATTTATACATATGTATATGGATTCATATAATTATGATTAATATATGTGCACTTTAAATAGATTCCTAGTGCGTACACGCAAAGATATATTTCGATTCTGTTATTTATGATCATTTATATAATAGGTTCCTAGTGCGTACACGCAAAGATATATTTCGACTCTGTTATTTATGATCATTTATATATAGGATACATGATACTTTATATATAAGATACATGACCGAGGTTATACTACTACACATTTAACTAGCGTTCGAACAACTTTTCGTCCATTACACAGTTCCAGACAACCACCTATAGCCAAATGAAATGGCCAATTCCAAATGGTTAAAACAAGGGGAAAATTGCCTGGCGGGGTCCAACATTCTATTTCGGCCTCATACTTGTTCTCTGCATCCTATGCCACACAAATACGTTCGCGATGAATAAAATCATCCCCAGCACGAGTCCTTCGCCAGCAACATAGAGTTGAATATCCTTCTGGTTGTAATTGTCGGAAGTATGTCCCTTTTGTAGTCGATTTCCGACAGCCGCCGGAGCATTCCGCATTAAAACGAGATTAACGACGGGATCCGGGTGTCGGTCGAAGAAGTCCATGAAATAAGCTTGTTCACTTATGATGGTGCTTATTCCTTTCACATTGTAGGTGGTTGTTACTTGACTGCAGTCGTCCGCAGCGACGAACGATTTATTGAAGTTGCGATGTGAAACTATCATACTGCAGGATACTGTAACCAGGTTCCATTAATCAGCCTTGCTTTTGTGGGAAGTCACGGTGTTCCGATAACGACACATGGCCTTGGTCCTCCTTCTGTTTTTAGCGAATGACCTGGTTTGGCTTCAGTTTTCCCCATGTGCGTTGTTTGGATGATTCGAGCCCTTGAAGATCCGATGCTGCAGACGCGTTTGGTTTGTTTCTTGAAGTGCCGGAAACACTCAATAACGATGTTTTCTTGAATGATTCTAATGAGAGACGAAGCTTGCGTTGCCGTAGGAAAAAGACACGTCGGGTTTGTTTCTTGAAGTTATTCACTACTGAAATTGCTCACTAAACGATGATAATAAGTTGCTTGAAGAATCTCTTGCTTTCGTCGTCGTTGACTTCTGATGATACATTATTCATTATTCTGGTTTTTCTTCGGAAGACGTTGAAGAGTTCTTGTTGTTTTCTGAAGTTGCTCACTAAACGATGATACTAAGTTGCTTGAAGAATCTGTTGCTTTCGTCGTCGTTGACTTCTGATGATACATTATTCATTATCCTAGTTTTTCTTCGGAAGACGTTGTAGAGTTCTTCTGGTAATCTGCCACCAATATTAGGGCTGTTGCCTTGTATAATAAGGCGCCCTATGAGGTAATGTTAGACTTGCGATAATCTTACGCTAAGTCGGTTGGTTATGCACATCCATACTCATTGGAGTGTCTTGGGGTTTGTAGATCACTTACGAAGTCGGTATTATCTTCTTTGGTTATGACAACGATGTGTTAAACTCATGATGATATCTTATTTCTAATGTGAGGTTTCTAGTAGAAAACACGAAGTATAAAAAAATACTTATATTCTCTGAGATTACATGATTAATATCAGACAGGGTTGCACAGGTCTGCCAATGACGATGGCTTGATCGCTTCTGCCAATGATGATAGCTAATTCTGTTCTGTTCCGACTACCATCTCGGTTACAAGTCATAAAGGAAGCAGACAGTAGCTCGAACATATGAACATACAATCAGATGACATAGTTACTAATCACGTAGGCCGCTTGAGCTATAGGTCACGGTGTTTGTCTCAAGCAGGAAGCTTGGACTAAAGTTTATAAACAAATGAATGACTACAGGTGACGGCATGTTATCTTAGCGTCTCTGGTCTGATCACATTCCTGCAAACAATCTGGTTGACCTCTTTAGTTTTAGTCTTCTATATATATGGAATAACATTCCATATTTTTATTATGTAATCACTTACACACACACACACATATACATATATATATATATATATATATATATATAGTATATATATATATCTAATATATATATATATATATATATATATATATATAGTTCCCTCAGTAGTACCATTACAATAAAAATTACTTATAATGGTACTGGGACTTTATGGACATCTTTTATATATATATATATATATATCTATATATATATACATATATATATATATATATTATATTGTTGTATATAAACACAGACAAAAGGGGCTTCCTCTACCACTGCCCAGTGTTTTGTAATATATATATATATATATATATATATATATATATATATATATATGTATATATATATTTATATATATATATATATATATATATATATATATAGTATATTAGTGTTGTATATAAAAACAGCAAAAAGGGGCTTCCTCTACCACTGCCCAGTGTTTGTAGGTTGTATATTGTGATGTTAACAAGTCTGTCCAATACGTATTTAGTAAGGTTGTTGATATTGAGGAAATTTACAGATTTGGATTTAACCCCCCCCCCCCCCCCACCTGTCATAGAAAAAGCTTAAAGACACCCATACCGTCAAAAAGGACAATAATTCACATGGAGTCGAATACTGTCGATCTGACCATAGGGATGTAAACATCGTTCAAAAACCCTGATCAAGGTATGTTGATTCTCCGTACTATATGTACAGGTGAGGAAGTTTAACTGTCTATAGTGGGGTCGCAACTAAAGAGTTAGGGGGTTATAGTGCTATCAACCTCACGAACAACACCATTCAATATTTTCTGGTTTCACCTAATTTTTGTTTCTACACAATTTTGTGTATGTATATACACACCATATATATATATATATATATATATATATATATATATATATATATATATATATATATATATATACACGTATATATATGTGTATGTGTATATAGTGTATATAGTAAATACATTGAGACAAAAATTAGCTGAAACCAGAGAAAATCAATGTCACTTTGAACTGGAAATTAAAGTACGGAAACAAGGGAACAATGTTTGCCACTAAAAATTTTCAGTTTTGAAGGACAAAAATAAAATTTAGAAAAAAAAAATCCCTTCTGTATCAAATCTTGTTCTCTGACAAATTCATTTAATTATCTGGCCGTTTCTCTTCATCATTTTCCAATAAAGAACGAGGGAAGTTTTCAGAAAATTGCGCTGTGATAAAATTTAATTACAGAGTAACCGACTCGCTTTATATCAAAGACCAGTGTGTATCTGAATTCCTGAAACTTCGTATAAACGTCAAACCGAATCATTTATACGCACGAGGCATGCAATGATGATTAAAAAGGCAAAAGGAAATTGAACCCTTGCAATGCTCTGAAGAATTCTTTCATCTATTTTTGTCATCTCGGATAAAAATGACAAAAAGAAAGCTGGACTTTTGAAACATTTAGCATAAAAAAAATTCACTTCATGTTGTTCGCGGATCCTCTTGTAGTACCTGAAAAAAATTAATAAAAAAAAATATATGCACTGCACTGAGAGAGAGAGAGAGAGAGAGAGAGAGAGAGAGAGAGAGAGAGAGAGATAGGGAGGGGAGGGTTTCTTGCTTGTGCTGATTTTCTTGTAAGGTTACCGTGTCGGAAGCGGCGACAATCAGGCTGACCACTACAGTCACTGAACTTCTCACCATCACGTTATTTCTCATACCACCGCAAACTATCAGCTACTCATTAAATAAGAGCAACCCCGTCGTATTTCCTCGCAGTAAACATCAGTTCTTAGCGGGTCAATAATAAATGAGCGAACAAAGTGGACACGATCGAACCACATCTTTAGAACCAGACGACGGTTCTAAGTAAAAAACGTTTCTCGCTGTACGAGTGGTTTTCGCGCTCGGCTCCCAATCCGGTGGTCCGAAGTTTGAATCCCGGCTCGGCCAACGTGGAATCAGAGGAATTTATTTCTGGTGATAGAAATTCATTTCACGTAAAAATATCCAATCCTTCGGGCCAGCCCAAGGAGAGCTGTGAATCAGCTCAGTGGTCTGGTAAAACTAAGATATACTTAACTTTAACTAAGTAAACAAGCCGTACTCTCCCTTTCAGTTACAGACGGGAAAGCAGCAACTGGGGTCTAAGAAAAGCCACTGGAGACATTGATTTCAAACCTACGACCAACCGTGCAATTGCAATTTAATCAACTACGTGCGATGATGAAAATAGTGATAATAATGAGATTTAGTGTCGTTTGCCCGAAGGCCCAGTCACCCATACTAGGCTTGAGTTACTCGTGAAGGTAAGGCTCGATAGTACTAGGTTTTTCACCCATTTTGAAAATCTGCAACACTATCGTGGTTCCTCTGAAGAGTAAAGTCATTATTGTCTGGAAAACTGGGTGGATCCACCACACAAACCTCTCCAGAACGGGTTCTCTGGCTCGAGGCTTAGCCCAATATACAATACGTACTACTGTACTACTACTACTACCGTTCCCTGTAGTGTTGCGTGTCTGACATGAAAACGTATATATACTAAACTGCGGCAATATATTTGTTTTCAGGCATACGAACTATGGGTCACTAATTTAGTACTAACGTTTGTAAAGTTTCAGAGCAGATAAAAGATACAGGAATTTTAAGATAGGGTATTTATGATTTATTCATTAGAACGAAAGGGTATTTCTGATTTATTTATTAGAACGAAAGGGTATTTCTGATTTATTTATTAGAACGAAAATGTAAAAGATAAATAATGTGCATGGTAAACAGTATTGAAAAATTATTTCTAATAAAATATAGCTCATTTACTTTAGTTTAATTTTCGTTGGTGAAACAACTCTATTTGACTGTAGGCTTTAGTACGCGCCTCGAGTAAGTTGGAGGTCTGATCACGCCTTCTTGATAGCACTAACCCCTTGGCCTGAGATGACGTAAGAGTATTTCATGCTAACCAAGATGGCAGAATGTATAATCGCATACAAACACTTTTCGACATTTCATATTTGGTTAACTCGCTCTCCTTTCCTGCTTAATTTCTCTATCGGAATAACATCGTAATATCGCTATCTACCATTACTGAAAGTGTACACATTATCTTCCAATTTTCCCTTTATCTAATGGTATCTCATTGTTGGTTGAAGTAATTTTCCAAACGTAACATTTTGTATTCGAACCTTGTATATAAGTATTTCTCATTTGCAAATAACGTAGTAATGTCTATAATAAGAATGTTGGCCCTCGCATCTAAGCAAAACTTGAATAATATAATAATAATAATATATTTTCTGGTATTCTTTCGATTGCAAAAAGGCAACTCCCGCACTGCGGTTTCGACGAAAACATCGTACTACGTAAAGCATAACTATAATTTATGGTACAATACGTTTCCCATGTGCAAACATATCATTTAGCAAATTTACTTCAATATGACTTCGTCATGACTTTGTCCTTATACGGTAAAGATGCATATGAATGTATATAGGTATCCCCATTTACGTGTGCCGAACCCTCAATTGTGTATATTGAAAATTAATGCCAGGCTAATTTTCCACATGACATCAAATCACAAATAGGTTTATATACAAACGGGTACATATACTAAGTGCGCACATATACAAGTGTGTGTATATCAGAGGCAATACAGTATGTATGACCACACGTGTGAATGAGACAGTGGGAGAGGAATTGACTAAAACCTTTTTCTTGCAATCCGTTGTTTTATTACATTCGAAATTTATATATATATATATATATATATATATATATATATATATATATATCTATCTATATATATATATATATATATATATATATATATATATATATATATATATTCCAGCTCTCCAACCACGAAAAAAATCAATTCCTAATATTATTAATATACTCTAGGAAACATACGAATCAAGGGCAGTGAACTTTATATATATATATATATATATATATATATATATATATATATTATATATATATGTGTGTGTGTGTGTGTGTGTGTGCGCGCGCGTGCGCGTGTCTGTGTATGTGCGTGTGTGTGTGTACATAATATAAGTATGTACTATGTATGTATGTACGTATTTCAATGGGTGGTAGTTAATTTTTCTTTATCTTTGAATATTGTTACAAATTTTGTCTACCTGTCCCGTTAAGTGCAATCTACATTCGTTACGAATTTTGATGTGTACCGATCATCTTTTAAACAAATTTCGATTGTTCCCTAAATCTACACCCTCATGAAACGATATGCTGTGCCCTGTGACTTCAAAACATTGTTTGTTTATTTGTTTGTATGGTGCTTTTACGTTGCATGGAACCAGTGGTTATTCAGCAACGGGACCAACGGCTTTACTTGACTTCCAAACCAGGTCGAGAGTGAACTTCTATCACCAGAAATACACACCTCTCACTCCTCAATGAAATGGCCGAGAATCGAACCCGCGACCACCGAGGTGGGACGCTAATACTATACCAACCATGCCGCTGAGGCGCTTCTTCAAAACATTGTGGAAAAGCAACGTCATGTCCAGATTAATTCGATGAATATGCTTCTCATGGTCTTCATGTTGTTTCTCAGTTTCCAGTTAAATTTTTTTTTTCTTTTTTTTTTTTTGTTTTTTTTTTTTTTTTAGAAAACTGAAGACAGTAATTATTTTCATTGCCACAAGAATTGTCACTGCTGCCCTTTTCATCATTCTTTTAATAAAGCAAGGATGTGAAGTCGTTGTTTTGAAAATTGTACATAGCCTCCTCGTACACTTTTACTTGGGAGTCTCGTCGGAAGACGTCTAAGACAAAAATAAGACAAAATGGTCTTCAAACCATCCTTCCCCGTAAAGAGGATAGTTCCATCAGTTCACCTGACGCGGTGCACTGTAGGCATTATTTTAGGTTGCAGCGTCCCTCGGCCCCCCAGTTGTAGCCATTTTCGTACCTCTTACTGTACCTCTTTTCATGTTAGCTTACTTCCATCTGACTTTTCACCTTTTCTAACAACTGTTTCATAGTGCAACTGCGAGGTTTTCCTCCTGTTACACCTTTAAATCCTTCTTCCTGTCAATTTAACTTTCGGCATTGAATGCTCTCATGGGTCCCAACGCTTGGGCTTTGTTCTTCAGACCATCCACGGGAAAATGTGCTTTAAATAGCCTTGCAAAGCTATGCATTTCGTTCAAAAGGAAAAAATCCAATATACTTGTAAAATATTTCCTCACAATCAAATCCAGAGACCACTGTCAGCGAGACTATATTATGCCGGAATTAGTGTGTTAGAATTATGAATTACAATCTGAAGATCGATACTAACTCTGAAAACTGGGCTTTTTCAAGGTTATGAGCATACACTAAACTGAAATCATAAGGCAAAAACATTTAAGCGCGGATGTCATGCACAAAATCTTTTGATGAAATCAGAAGAAAGGTAATACCATTTAATGGTTATTCGAGAGGACTGAGAAAGCAAAGACCTTCCTCTATTCATTTGAAAACATTAATATGTTACGTACAGACAAGTCACACTGCCTTAAGATAAGACTGTGAAACTATTTGTGAAATACTGACTGTGAAACCATTTATGAAATACTGACTGTGAAACCATTTATGAAATACTCACTGTGAAACCATTTATGAAATGTACTGACTGTGAAACCATTTATGAAATACTCACTGTGAAACCATTTATGAAATGTACTGACTGTGAAACCATTTATGAAATACTGAGGTAAAGACTTGACTATCAGTACATGATACTTCATTTGCAGAAGCTCCTGCCAAAGTTCTGATGACAACTTAGGTATATAAGAACTTTAACACCAAAGGCAAATGAGTGTCACAAGGGGAAAAAAAATTCTAGTAACTAAAGGATGTTTAATTAAGTTATAAAAATTGCTCGCGTACTGAATCTGATATCTGGATTGAAGCAAAGTATGTGAAATTTACTTTTTTTATTTAATACTTTTTTACACCTAAATTCTTGCAGTGAAAGGAAAACATTCGCAGAGACGCTTGGCAAACACGTACTTAACCAGCAGAAAATGTTGCCTGCAATGTAATTCAGTTACACGTTTGTTCCAAATCCCTTCGAAAGACGAGCAATCACGACCTCCTTTTCAATAAAGACATCAACTGCGCAAATTTTGTATGTAAATGACCCATCGCTCTTTCTTTTCTATGGTATAATTATATGCAGAACTCGACATAGCGGTAAAATAGACGTATATACACGCTCAGGTGCAAGTTCGTATCAGATAGAGGCCTAACAGCAAAAGTCTAAGAGTAATATAGCTATATGCCATAAGGGAAATACCTGAGAATTACAAGGAAATGGGGAAAAAAGGTGAATCAGAGAGGACTAATAACATGACTAAATTATATATATATATATATATATATATATATATATATATATATATATATATATATAATATATATATATATATGATATATATATATATATATATATATATAATATATATATTATATATATATATATATATATATATATATATATATAGGCTATACATACATATATATAGTATAAAAGGCCCATTAAATCACTGGTTTAAAGCATAAGAACAGAATTATATATAATATATATATATATATATATATATATATAATGTATACATATTTATCACATATTTATTCACACACTACGTATATGTATATATACGCGTATAGATACATGTGTGTGTCTGTAAAATTACCCACATTTCCACAGCCATGCCATGCATATAAAATAGCACCAATATCTTGGGGCAAGTGATTACAGGTGAATAAGCTATACTCACGTTGCAATCTAGAGAATAAACAAACAAAAATTGAGTCCCGGGGCTTTGAAATAAATTCAAATGTTGTGGTACTTGATGAAACAAAAGTGCATAAGCAGGATTCTCAGGACTGAAATGAATGAAAGCCAGGGGGAAAAGTTAGCACTTGTATTAGTCAGTATTTCATATTCTATCTGCGGTGTCCAGTCAGACTGACAATGAAAATTTTAGAAAACCTGAGAGCCAAGATATAATTTGAGACATAAAAAGAATGACGTAAGTGGACACATGCCCCACGAGGATTGATGTGATCTAATCATGCAAGCTGTAAGAATTATATTGGTGAAATGGGCTGCATATTCGTTAAAATTTTTGCATGGAGGACACCCCAGGTAGTGCGTCACCTCATTATGACGAAGCATGCTGTGCGTGTGTTCTAGATAAGACAGGAATATGAATTGAAATTCTCGGTACTAATGACTTGTGAAGGGATTAACTGAAACGAAAACAAAAGCTCGAGTTTAAAAGCACTCTGGTTCACCAGACCAGTAACGAGATTAATGTGGCAATACCCTGTTGTTTTGTTTTCACCTCTGATGCCACTACAATACCTCTAAGACAAACTCATTTTTCTATATAAAGTAGCTAATTTGTTTTATATATGTAGTATATACAACGGAAAAAAATCAATAACATACTGTACGAGTAAAGCGCAAATAATTAATATCTAGATGTATCGAATGCCAACATTATGAAATTCTAACAGTGAAACGTAACAGGAGTAACAAAGTAACCCTTCTGTCAAAGGTAGTGCTTCTCTTGTAAAGAATCAAAATGAATGCAGAAATAGAAGTGCAAAAAAAATTTTAAAAAACGACTCAAAGAATGATTGCAAAGAGAACTTGAAGAAAGACAAAAGTGAAAGATAAACAAGTTTCTACGTAAAAGACAAGGTTATTGAACTGAATTGTATTACCACGCCTTCTCTGATTCAAGTTCTGAACAATGTAAATAGTTTAAACAAAATACCCGTGGCTAAAGCTTCTACGTAATACGTCATAGTCTATTGCGCTATATTACATATTTCTTGTAAAATAACAGACAATACGGACAATACAATGAAACATGACCAGAAAACAACTGAATATACGATACATCCTGCAAGGTACGACTGCATAGAAAATATGAACCTTGCCCGTAGACTTATTTCAATTTCATATATATTTTGGGGCATAGCCTACTGAATAAAAAAGAAAGTAGTTTGAATATCTATTCTTAACCAGAAAAATCTTTAACAAAATCTCGTTTGCTGCTGACAAATCATAATTCGAAACCAATCGCTGTATGCTGTAAATGGCAAACTTTATCAATTATTCACGTATGAAGCAAATACCACAAAATAACATTAAAATAATTGGTTACTGAAACAAAAACGGCTATCCATATTTGACCCTGTAATTATAAAACTAAATACCTGGCAAAGCTAACCGATATGTTACGGAGGATCAGTTATTTCCCTGCCTTAGGACCACAATTCACGAATGCAGTGGTTAGGCCCCGCGCGGCTCTCACGGAATAATAGAAAATTATTGTAAGAAGCCCCACTAATACCAGTCATTCGGCGGACTTACTTCCGATCATTCCGGCCCCGGGCAGCACGTAAGGCATGTGTATATTATCCCTAATGCCCGGCCTGCGTGTCGGTATTAAAACTCCTCCTCCTCCTCCAACAGGCTGCTCCGACTGGCGAGGCTCTGAGGTAATTATCCCGATGTTTGCAAATTGGCCTCAACATGCGAGACTATTACCCTGTCTGCATAACCCCCCCAAAACCAACCCCCACCCCTAACACCCCCCCCCTCAGCTTAACCCCATCCCCTCCACCACCAACCTCACCACTTCAATACCTCCCTAACCTCTTGCACCTTACCACTATACCCTACACCCAGCGCCCCTAACTCCTACCAAAATGAGTCCGTCCCCCCGAAAAATGCTCATGCTAGTATGCTACACTGATTCCCCTTTAATTCTCGCCCTTGTTACCCATTATTCTCTAAGTCTAAATATTCTTCCTTCTCTCTCCTCGCCTTCACCTCTCACTTTTCCTCCGCTTCTCATCGCGTTTTCCGACCCTTCCTCATCTGCATAAAAGTCCCATGACCTATTAGGTAGAGTGATTGAAACCGGGAGGATTGGATCGCCCCGGGGTATTTTGTAGATCTCCGCTGATGGTGAGGGAAGCGACACTCGCACGTTACAGCGGGCCCATCAGTTTTGTTTGCTCGTTATATGGGTTTACGACGTGTTAATTTGCCTTCCTTGTGTGTTTAAGTAAATGTTGTTAGGCAAATGAATCCCTGGTTAAGGAATGTATGTACTACGTACAGAATTGGGGCCGAAGGTCAAGCGCCGGGACCTGTGCGGGGTCATTCAGCGCTGAAAGGGAAATTGAGAGTAGAGAGGTTTGAAAGGTGTAACAGGAAGAAAAAACCTCAAAGCAGTTGCACTTGGAAACAATTGATAGGAGAGGGTGGGAAGATCGATGGAAGAAAGAGAATATGAAAGGAGGCAGTGCAAAAGGAACGAAAGGGGTTGCAGTTAGAAGCCGAATGAACGCTGAAAAGCACCTTAAATATTAATTCCTCCCTACAGATGAAACTTTGGTAGAACTTTAATATTGTTTGTTGACTTCATTACAAACAAACGTTGAACTGTCTGACTTCAAGAAATAAATTCTAAAACGTTAACAGCGCGTGTACTAAATCTTACGGAAAAATCATAACCACACTTAAAATAGATTTTTTTTTACAAAATTCTAAAAAATAACAGTAAATTTCCATAAGTGAACCGGTTCGATATTATTTTAAAGACTTTCCAAACTATCACCATAACAAGAACCTGTTTTAATTCATGCGCCCGATATTCGAGGCATTCAACTCGCTTAGCAAAAGAGAAAGAAAATAACAGCCCCCCACAGCAATTCATTAGCTCAATCTGACATGAAGATGGCCATTACAGGGATAAGTGTGTCTATTTTACTCGTGATTGCAGTCATGCAAGCATAACCTTAAAAAAAAATTTAAAAAAAAAATAAAAAAGTCAACATTCCATGAGGTACAGGTTGGGTATAGCTTTGAGTTTGCGCTGAAGCGATTACTGTGATTCCTTTTCTGTGTCTATATATATATATATATATATATATAATATATATATATATACATATATATATACATATATATATATATCTATATATATATATATATATATATATATATATAATGGAAGTCATCAACGGACAATCACGTGTAGAACAGAAATAAATTTCTGACACATCGTGTCGGGATCGAACCCAGGTCTTGCACCTGAAAGGCAAGGGTGCTACCAAGTGAACCACACAAGTCGTAGAAGAAGTTCATTAGAACCTAGGTATCACTGTACCTAAGACGTTCACCACCTGAGTCGGCTTACTGCTTAGCATACCAGCGAGTTTACCCCAGTTACAGGTTCCTCGTTGGACGAGTGGGTTACGTGGGTTACGAGCTCGCCTACCGATTCGGTAGTCCCGAGTTCGATCCCCGCATTGCCAACATGGAATCAGAGGAATTTGTTTCTGGTGATTAGAAACCCATTTCTTGATATAATGTGGTTCGGATCCCACAATAAGCTGTAGATCCCGTTGCTTAAGTAACCAATTGGTTCGTTGCCACGTAAAAATATCTAATCCTTCTGGCCAGCCCTAGAGGAGCTGTTAATAAGCTCAGTGGTCTGGTTAAACTTAACTCAGCCCCAGGTACAAGCTTTTTAGGTACAGTGGTACTTAGGTTCCAACTTCTTATATGATAGCGCCCCTGCTTTTCAGTTCAAAGACCTGGGTTCGATGCCAATGTGAGACAGAACTTTTTTCAACATTTTTTTGCTCTTGCAAGACTTTAAATTGGGTAAAAAAAATAGCTAACTAAAAATAAATCAGGTCAAGAGATCTCGAAATAATATTCAGTAATTAAGTGCAGATTTTGAACACACCAGACACAGACAGATCCATTAAACTTTGTGAAGAATATTATATAAACATATTCCAGTTCTCAAAAGGGGAAATATAAAGGGCAAAGTTATTCCAACATAAATCAGTTCGCGGGTGGTGAACGAAAACGTCAGTCTTGATTAACTTGATGAACTAAAACGCGGTTCCTGTCGCATAGTTGGGTTAAATTCCTTGAAGGCTGGTTGTAGAGTAGGCTACACCCCACACGACATCTAATTGATTGAGATTTAACAGTAATTTAATGCGAGATGATTACTAGAGAGTCAACAGTTAGGCAGTAATCCTTTCCCTCCTTCTCCTGACAAGATAATTTATGATCACGATAGGCTGCTGACAATTACCCAAGCGCCATTATGGGTCGTTCAACCCTTCCTTTTATTCTCTCTGGATTTTGCAGCTGAAATCCCTTATTGCCAGAGACAACTGACTGTAAACCAAAGAGGAGTTACAGGAAAAGGTGAGAAAAACAAAACTGGAATAGAAAATAAAACTGATACACCTGAAATTCAGAAGACGTCAGCAGAGAGCAGGAATGAATTCGCTCTTCACTTAACTATTTGGAGATCGGAAACTATTTTGCATTTTAGTTGCAACCAAAATAAAAGTCCCAACAAACCTGCCATGCATTAAAGAGACAAAGAATAGTAGTTCATGCTTAGACATACTACACACCATCGAAATACATTGAGAACTGACAGGACAAAGGAGATCAACTTGCACTCTTGGCTCTGTCAAACCTCGGCCGACAACTCTCCTTAAATGTCTAACCCCATAAAGGTAGTATTAGTTGAGAACTTAAGCCAAACTTTCTCTCGTGCGGCGGGGATAAAGATGCTAGGAAACACGTTAACTATTCGAAGATAATGCGAGAGAGGTCTTGTTAAGATTCACCGTATAAGATATCTCTCTCCTCTCTCTCTCTCTCTCTCTCTCTCTCTCTCTCTCTCGTGGCAATGATAGAACGATCGGCTGAATAATTTTTAATTATATATTTATTTTTATTTATTAATGTATGCATTTATTTTATATATTTATTTATTTTTTTATATATATTTTTTATTTAATTATTAATTTCTATTTCTATTTATTGCATATGTTTGATCAATTTTTATTTATTCATTTATATATGTTTGATCAATTTTTATTTATTTATTAATATATGTTTGATCAATTTTTATTTATTTAATTATAGATGTCTGATCAATTTTTATTTATTTATTAATATATGTTTGATCTATTTTTATTCATTTATACATGTTTGATCAATAAACTGAACGAGAAAAAAAGAAAAGAAGGGTTCCCAAAAGATAAAGTATTGTAAGTGATCGATACTACGTCAAAATATATACTACGATATCGTGTCTAAAACGGGAAAGTAACAGAGAATGGTTTTTGGTAGCGTTTTGCAAACGTGCCTGACTAGGTTTGGAGAAAATGGAACGGTGGTTGTGCTAGGAGACTGGAATGCAAAGGTGAGTGAAAGTTAAAGAGAAATCATTTTCTGGTTGGTATATGTATGGAGTTCCTGAAGTAATAGAGAATGGAGAATGTCTTTTTGAAATGTGTTTGTAAGCTGGCTTGATGTTATTTGTTTTTGAAATGCAAGGTCGTTTTTTTTATGAAGATCAAAAGTATACACGAAAAGAACATACTACTATGAGATTCAGGGTCTCTGTAACACGGTATTTTGGACTTTGCTCCTTGTCAAAGCATCGGATGTAGCTGAAAGTTGACATATGTATATTTTACATCCACACACAAATTTTGTCAGCATTATCAATAACCTAAACCCGATAGTTTTAATTTTTATAGAGTAAAAATGATCTAGCCGACGCCATGGCCAATGATTACGAGCCAAGAGTCGAAAAACATTCATTACGTAAGCAAGGTAAACAAACACCTTTTGACTAAATGTTGCCCCGCCCATCCACCAGACAGAAATTCCATCGGCTCTGAAACCCAAAGACTTTATGAATGGCGAAACGATACATAGATGTGGGTGGGGTATCAGTGCTAGCGTAGTAATACTACTGTAGCAGTAGTGCCGCAACAGTATAGCAGTAATATACATGAATTAAACGTTTAGACCAACTGCTGGGATCCTTGAGGATCATTTAGCACTTCTTACAACTACTCGAGAAATTAGTTTTTATAGCCAGAAGTTAAATTTTCTAATCCAACAATGCCCATGGTAGCCTTCAGTGTTATCCTGAATTATAACGAGGCGAAAGTGGGTGGAGCCTCATGAAGTCACCATTCTGACGATAATTATTGGTGAAGGTTTAAAGCCAATATACGGTACCGGCTATTTTTTTTTTTTTTTTCAGTAAATAGGTAGATAGCCAATAAATAAAAATTGCTTGACATTGGATATAGCAGTTATCAAATCAAGCTTGTCTACTATGTTTTTGATAATTACCAACTATTCCCTACATCTTGTCAATCTGATTGTGACCTATAAAGTAGACTGTAATTTCTTTGGAAACTTATTTTGGAAGTTAGACTAATAATCGAAGTGTTTTTTTTTTATTTATTAACATATTTTGTTGGTTTGTTCATTATGACAATTATCAGTGGAGAGGTTCCAGAGTTCATAAAGGTGTACTGCTTTGCTTGTATATAAATTTGTATGTCATTGTTGCCAGAGGTTTAGCCTTCGTTACGTATAGCCAATCATCCATCGAGAAAGAGGGAAGAAATGATGTCATAAGTTACGTAATGAGTGCGTTCGAAACCTTTTCTCTGAGTAAGTTGGCCCGTCTTCAAAAAAGGTCACTTTTACATTATAAGTACCAAATTTATTCAACCTACGTAGTGCAGAATACACTCAAAATTTATGTGTTGATATAATATGTATTCTGAATAAGCGTTATATTTATGAAATGCATAGATAAAAAGTTATTGCGAAAAAACCGTGTTACAGAGGCCCTGAATCTCATAGTAGGTTTGAAAAGGGTATTCCTAGATTATGAGGCAACATAACATAATACAATGAGGAGAAGAGTGGTGGAGATATCACTTTTTATTTGCAAATGATAACACCAATCGAACAATCGAGATATTCCAAAACCTAACACAGTGTTGAGCCACTGGAATGACTGTTATTTAACATCCCATTCACTAAAATAATGACTGAAATTTAAATATTTTTCGGACACACTCATATGAACACATCATGAGACAGGCTTTTGCTCTCGGCAAAAGTTTTCGTGTCAAAGACGCTCAAAATCATGAGGGCAAACGCATTGAAAAATAAGTATTTAATCGTACCGAAGCATCCCAGGAATACGAGGGGATGAATTCAGAAGAGGAATTAAACTACGACCCCTCTTAGAAGTGGGTGATTTGCCAAAACCATTTAATAGCTCTTGCAACGTAAAATTCACGAGTCTGAATCCTAACGAAAAAATGTAAAATATTTTCCGAATGATGTTTGGGGTCACGGCACAATTTTCGAGATGACGCGATTGGGTATTCAATCAGTCGTTAATTTATACAGCCCGGGGTTATGGTGATCTGGCAGGGTTTTATTTGTTAATGTCACTACATTTAGGTACAGTGATACGCGTTAAGATTCTTTTTATAGAAGATTCTACATTACACTAATAAGCTTGGACCCACAAGTCTGCTCGCTGTCTAATCGAAATAATTCACACCCTCCGTGACAGAAGTAAAATGGGTTTGGACGTAACCCAGGTGCTCAGACTAACCTGTGTCTTCAGGCTAGTCTATAAATTACTTGTCGACAGTTTCTTTGTTCCTTTCGACTATTATGGGTATTACTTGAAATATAAAAACTTTATCACTCTAATAAAAACTGTCCCGTGAGAATAAATGGTTAGTATGAATGAGCAGAAACAAACACACACCCCCTCACGCACGCACGAACACACATACACAACATCGGCTTAGATTCTCCTTGAAGTCTATAATAATAATCACAAATAAGCAATATTAATAATGAAGGTGATGATCCCATCAGATGCTGTGATTGGCCTATAATCTCACGATCTAAGTATATTGGTTAAACAGAGGTCTTTAACACTATACCTTTCGGCACACCCCAGTGCTGGCGAAAGGCCAGCTTTCCCGATCATTTTCCCTTTCAGCGCATTTAATTCTGAACTGTTTCCAGAGCTGTCTGCTCATCTCTCTAAAATCCATAACTATATATATTCGGTCACCACGTGTCATGCAAACACCCACAAGGTCGTCACGACCCACTTTTACTCCATAGATATGAGCATTTTCGTAGAATACTCCGATCAATGACTGTACATTCTCTCTCTCTCTCTCTCTCTCTCTCTCTCTCTCTCTCTCTCTCTCTCTCGTGAAGCAACCGTAATTTTTCGTGGATCTTTTCCCGATCGCTATGTGACGGCAATATTTACTTTATTTTAAATTCCTTTAGTATCGGCCTAAATAAAGAACATTCATTGATCTGCCTGGTTGGCATTCAGAAAGAGAAAACTGCATCTTGCAAAATCATGAGCAATCTTAATTCCAAAGACTTGAAGTCTCAAGATTTCCCAATCGCTGACTATTAGTTTTAAATGCGGAAAGGATTGGACTTAGACTAACACGTAAACCGCAAATCACCAAGGCTTTTAAAGCCAGTCATAACGGAGAGTCAATTGGCAATTTCCATTGCAATTATGACTGAATAAAATAAATAACACTACAAACGAAATCCGATTAAAGTGCCCAAAAATTAAAATGTAAGATGCTTAAAATCAGTAAAGGTATCAGTTAAAAAGGGTGTGTGTGTGTGGGCACCACGCTATGTTAGGCTAAGGTAAATATATAGCTCAAGCATTTCCATATTTGGTATTATAACAATTGACGTAAAAATAGATACCCACTAGGAAAAAACACACACACACGGACTTATAAAATGTTAAATAGTTCTAAGCGTGATAAATTAAAAACGAAAATACATCATAGCCACATGAAATTATGGAACACCCCATCTCCCCTAGCTTAGGCTGCCCTATTACTCAACCGTCCTCCCCACTACCTCCCAAAATGCATTTCCGAATCTCCACCATTAAACGTCAATTTTTCTTTAAATACTACACTTTTGTAAATGTTGCTGTAAACAGTTTCCATAATATTCTAATTTTATCTATTTATAAAAGAAACGAGAATGTGCGAATAAGACGCCACTTCTAAAGCCGAAGTGCTTGTAAATTTCCACATTAAAACAACAATGTCCCTTTCGCCAAATCTGTTCCGAGATAAATTTACCTTTCCCGCACATTCTCATATAATCTCCAATAATCGATGATGTATCATTGACCAAATAACTACTAAATGACGAAGATTAGCATTGTTGTAGTCCTCCAACATCCCGATTAAGCGTCACTTGGCCTAGGCCTAAATGGTTCAATTAACTTTAAGTTATACAAGAGTAACCTAATTATCATAACAAATAAGCCTATTATACTTCAATTTTTTTCCAAGTCAGTACAAGATGGGTTAATAGTAAATTCACATCAACAGTGCATTTGATGTCTAGGCCATTCCCTTACGACGCTCCTGATTGGCTATTGATAAGCCAAACACAGGGCTGGAAACTCTCAGTCTCTCGAGAGAGTTCACATAGGCAGGATGTATCTTCCACCTCTCCTGAGGGATACTTTTGAAAGACGTATCTCTCAGGAGAGATGGAACATAGACTCTACCCATGTGAACTCTCGAGAGAGACTAAGAGCTTCCAGCCCTGTGATTGGCTTATCACCAGCCAATCTGGAGCGCCGTAAGGGACTGGCCTAGACATCAAATGCACCATTGATGTGAATCTACTATAAGTATATTTCGAACTTGAGAGACTAACTCAAAATAAAACATCATGGGGAAATGAATTAGCAGCTCATCATATATCCTAAAACTTATGAATCAGCAGTACCTGAAGATAACAAAACTTGCATTAATATTAATAAGAACATAAACATCATGGTTAAAGCTAAACTTACCAGTAGGCCTAATACCGCGCCCCCACCCCCCAAATCAATACGTTGGGATGTTGCCTGAAGTTTAGCAGTTTTTAGTGACAAGTGACATATACTCTTTTTTTTTTTTTCATCTGTCCATCTGCCTGTGGTGGTCGCGCATGGTAAAACTGCGTCCCGGGCTTTAAATAGTTACGCTTTGTGTAAGTTTTAGGTAAATAAAAGGATATCTGGGTGTACATTTGCAACTGAAAAGTGTTTTAATAATTTACTGTATGCGAATTACACCGTTAGTATTCGAAATAAGACATTATTTAAAGCCCGGGACGCTGTTACCATGCGCAAACACCACAGGTGGATGGACAGATGGAAAAAAACAGTACAGATGATGTTCGTTTCTGGTGTGAACATCCCTACTCGATTTTGTATTATTTCCTTCGAATCTTCACACGAAAAATAAACATTCTTTACACATGATTCTTGCATACTTGAATTTATCACATAAAATAAAATATATGTAAATAATTAAAGATTCTTATCAAGTCTCTAAAGTGCATTTGATCTCCAAGGGGTTAGTACTAAACAGGGCAAAGTACATATGACCCTCCAGGGGCTAGTACTAACCACGGCGAAATACATTTGACCCCCAGGAGCTGATACTAAACACGGCGAAATACATTTGTCCCCCAGGGGCTAGTACTAAACACGGTGAAATACATTTGACACCCTCCCGCCCCCAGGAGCTAGTACTAAACACAGCAAAATACATTTGACCCCCAGAAGCTAGTACTAAACACGGCAAAGTACATTTGACACCCCAGGGGCTAGTAATAAACACGGCAAAATACATTTGACACCCCAGGGCCTAGTACTAAACACGGCGAAATACATTTGACACCCCAGGGCCTAGTACTAAACACGGCGAAATACGTTTGACACCCCAAGGGTTAGTACTAAACACGGCTAAATAAGTTGACCCTCAAGAAACGAGTTGTATTAAACACGGCGAAACATATTTGACAACCCAGGGGATAGTGTAAAAACGGCGAAATACGTTTGACACCCCAAGGGTTAGTACTAGACACGGCGAAACACGTTTGATACCCCAAGGGTTAGTACTAAACAAGGCTAAATAATTTGACCCCCAAAGAGCTAACATTACTGAACACGGTGAATCACATTTGACGCCCCAGGGGTTAGTACTACTGCCTAGCCCTCATGTGGAATTGGAGTTCGGACCGGACGTTATCACTGCTTATCTAGGTTAGGTTAGTCCATCTTAATACATTTTTAGAGTAAAATGTTAATCATTAAAAAGCGGGATTACCAAAACGCGCACACATTAGGTCTCTAAACCAGCCTCCGTCACAAAAAAATATTGGTTGATACTGACTATTAACTAACATCGTAAGGACAATACTCACATGACCGGCCATGTCTGAATCACTTGGAGAAGGCAGGTGCAGTATACATGATAATACGACACAGTTATGAGAATGTTTTAAATGCAAACGCACTGCGGACACTTTTATAAGTAAACTATATACCGCGACGGGAGAATTCTCCTGCCGTTGACGAAACACCAACGCCGAATGACACAGTTATTAGAATGTTTTAAAGGCAAACTCACTGCGAACACTTTCTTAAATAAACTATATACCGCGACAGCAGAGCGACGGGAGAGTTCTTCTGCCGTTGACGAAACACCCAAGCCGAATGATTAGAAAATTTAGAACCGCTGAAACAAACGTTTTCACTTCCCGAAGGCCGTTTGCACCAGGGTGCTAATTGTGTGACTGTGACCTGCTGACTACGCTGTGTAGATATCTGACGAAGGTGCGCCGAATTGCCACGTGGGGATTGATGACCATTTTTCAAACTGATTCTTGAATAATGTACTCTTTCGTAGTTTTTGTGTATATCACCCAGGAGTACTTAAGAACGCAATTCACTCTGTGCCACTGACTGACTGACTACCCCGTTACTCTACTTCGGGCTCAGACCTACCCCCAACAGACCGACTGAAGTCTAGTACCTCTGATCAGCTGTTAGAAAAAGATGGGAAATCCCATTACCATTATTGATTATAATATATGTGTGTATTGTATGTATGAATGTATGTGATGTATGTATATATATATGTGTGTGTGTATTTTTTTATTTGTGATAATGTAACTTTGGCTTTTATATTTACTAATATAATGCAATTTTTCTCACTTAACTTTAACCTTATGACAGCACTATTTAACATCAAAATCAAGTTTTTCCTTCACTTTACCTACAGATGTTTTTAATCAGTAATAACAATTATTTTGAATGTTGTTACGCAGCGATGTGGTTATAACTAAAGTAGCGGCTCTAAAAATACGTTATTTGCAAATAAAATAGAAGTTAACAGTCATCGGATTGCAAAAGCTCGATGACAGTTTCGTCTCCTCGACTGCCAAACTTTGGGATTCTCCTCCTGCTTCCTTTCTCTTTCACTTTTTTCACTCTCCTTCGCTTCCATCTGGTTTGTGTGTGTTATGGGAACCAAAATTCTAATTCGCTAATGAGTAGGCCTAGTGCTCACTGCTCAGTTCACCTTCGGCGATGTGGCCCGTTTGATTTTGAAAGTGTCCCGCGAGAGAAAAATAAGTAAAAGTATATTTCTCTTTTTTATATCATGAAAATTATATTTACCTCTTATCCTGAATAAAAGAAATATGCTTTGCAAAATAAACAACTACAAAGAAAAGATTCACTGGCGTCTGTTGTGTGTTACATCATATTTTCAAACGATGATTTATTTAAAATAACAAAGCTCATCATATAGAATGCTGTACTAGTAACTGAGCTCCGTTTTAACCTAGTTTTAACATTCTTATTCTGTAGTTATCCCTATTTCATTCGAAACAGAGTGCCAAGACCATAGTTTCCTTCTCTTCTTTTTTTCCCATCGGAATTAGAATGATCTTATGTACAAAGGATGTATGCAGGTCTTTATACCAATGTGTCACTGAAGTGTCTGGGAATGTGAACGCTAATGCGAATGTAAAGAGTATATCAGATAAAATAAAAAACGAAAACTACAATGCCACAATATATGCAAGTGAGGAGGAGGAGGAGGGTTATTCTAGCAGCGAGGTAGATTTGTTGTGTAGATTTAAGTGTATTGCATGACCCGTACAAGGACTGATACCTTTTCTATTCACGTATCATACGAGATTTATTCATTCATTATTTTATTTATTTTATTTTTACTTTTTTTATTTTTTTTATTTTTATTTTTATTTTTTTTTTTTTTTTGCTTCAGACGACTTCCTTAACAGACGACTTCCTTAATCCCTATCCCTTCAGAATCATTTTGACTGTGCCTACGCATTGACCTGCGTATTCAGTAATCATTAAATATATACAGCAATTTTTCGTCACTTCTGCATTTTGATTCTAAGTAAGTTCTACCATTGATTTTTAAGATTTTGTAATTGGCCAGCTTTTAGCTTTATTTCCGTTCTTCTTAGCTGCGATCAGCAGCTCTTCCCGTGGTATCACTACGTTTATGTCATAGAACCTCGTAACGAATTGAAATAGATCAAATTTAGCGCGCAGCTTCAGCTAGAAAAGGATTAGAATTAAGTTCTAATATAGATAACCTTTAACTTACTCAGGTTCACTAAATTTACCAAAATAGGAGATTGGCCATGTACTTTATTTTCTTTTTACTTGATGGACAATTGTGAAGATATGATGAAGCAATGAATGAATTAACAGAAAGCTGTATGTTGCTTATTACTGATGGCTATTGCACATTTTTTTATTCATTAATCCCTGTAACTACATCAGATAAATTAAAAAAAAAAAGTCTAAAATTCCTTCATAGTGTTATGTTGAAAATTGGATTTTCCTTTGTGAAATGTTTATCTGATATATCATCTCACAACATTTCGTGTTTCCTGTTTTCCATTTGACAAATCGAATGGCAATAATGTTAAGGGTTGTTGCTATCGCAGACATTTTGAAATTGTACAATGACATCGCCGTTGTTAATGGCATTATAAGTATTATAATCCTCCCTCTGTTGAAGGGGTGAACATATTGGAATTCTTATTTTTTCATGCTTAGGGCACTGAGATGAACATGCAAATATCCATATTTAGCTCGATTAATGAATTATCTGAATGGAATTTGGCAAACAATGATTTTCAATTAACTTTTTATATAAAATGCTCAAAAATCTCTTTATACTTACAACAATTAATAATATACTGTATCATTGATTTCTTTCAAAATACAAGTGTTTAATTTTTCTTCCTTCTCACTCGTTTATCCATTTTCTTTTTTAACAGTACTCTTTTATTGAGGGGAGATAAATAGTTGTGATTTCGTAAGTCTGGAACTTTATATATTGAATGAATAGGCACTCTTAGCATAATTTTTAGAAACAAACATTATCCTTGTAAATGAAGAAATTTATTAGAGAGAGAGAGAGAGAGAGAGAGAGAGAGATGATACTGGTTTGTTGCATTGATATACGAATATTTTTTTCTTCAGGAAAGAATATGGATAAATGGATAATTAGAGAGAGAGAGAGAGAGAGAGAGAGAGAGAGAGAGAGAGATGATACTGGTTTGTTGCACTGATATACGAATATTTTTTTCTTCGGGAAAGAATATGGATAAATGGATAAATAGCGCCTCAGTGGCGTGGTTAGTATGGTGTTGGCGTCCCACCTCGGTGGTCGCGAGTTTGATTCTCGGCCATTCCATTGAGGAGTGAGAGATGTGTATTTCTGGTGATGGAAGTTCACTCTCGACGTGGTTCGGAAGTCACGTTAAGCCGTTGGTCCCGTTGCTGAATAACCACTGGTTCCATGCAACGTAAAAACACCATACAAGCAAGATAATTAGAGAGAGAGAGGGGGGTAATACTGGTTTCTTACACTGATATACGAAGTTTTTTGTGGGGGAAAGAATATGAATAAATGGATAGGTAGAAACCCCAAAGATTCATCAAATGATTCGGAGGCAGGTCCAAGCAGTAGCAATGCCCCAACAGAAAAAAAAGAAAAAGGTCGAGAAAGAAGTGAAACGGAAAATAAATCCTGAATTGGAACAAGGGTTTTTAGTAGTTGATAAGGAAGGTAAACCCTTTTTGTTTACTGTACAACAAATTCTTACTGTAGGGAAGAGATATAATATCAAAAGACATTATGATACCATTCACAGTGCACATAAAGATAAATATCCCCTTAATTCTGAGAAGAGAAAACATGAATTGGAAAACTTAAAAGTTTATATAAATATACAAAGAGATGATCTCTGGAAGTTTTTGAGTGAAGATGAAATTATTCAAATTGCCACTCTTAAATGTGCATGGATCACTACAAGACGAAAGAACTGTTTTAGTGATGTAGAAATGGTTAAAGAAGTCCTCGTTAGCGTGGCTGAATTGCTTGCTTTCGATTTTAATGAAAAAGAAAAGCAAAAGTTGACCCAAAGAATAATGATGATGCCGCTGAGCAGACAAACGGCAGCTAGAAGAATTGTAAATTTGTCTGAAAACATAAAACAACAACTTAAAACAGACTTGAAAGCACCTCAGTGGCGTGGTTGGTATGGTGTTTGCGTCCCACCTCGGTGGTCGCGGGTTCGATTCTCGGCCATTCCAGTGAGGAGTGAGAGATGTGTGTTTCTGGTGATAGAAGTTCACTCTCGACGTGGTTCGGAAGTCATGTAAAGCCGTTGGTCCCGTTGCTGAATAACCACTGGTTCCATGCAACGTAAAAACACCACACAAACATACAAGCAAAACAAAACAAACTTGAACTCTTGCTTGGCATTTGGCCCAGCACTCGATGAATCAACAGACATGAGAGACATAGCACAACTTTGCATCTGGATAAGATACATAATTGATGAATTTGTTGTCAGAGAAGAACTATTAGCTTTAACTTTACTGAAAGACCGCACTCGTGACTGTGATATTCTTGAGGCTGTTAAAAAAGAATGTACAAAGTTTGAATTGAACAAGGAAAAATTGAGTTCAATTGCCACAGATGGGGCACCCTCAATAAAAGTAAAACAAGAAGGGTTTTGTGCTTTGTTCAAGGCAAATGAGGACATTGATGTACCTACCTTTCGTTGTATCATTCACCAAGAAAGTTTGTTGTGAAGTGTGTAAGTCAGGTGAATTACATCAAGTAATGCAAGAGGTTATCAAAATTTGGAATTTTCTCCGTACTCGTGCATTCAATCATCGGCAATTTACAGGATATTTAGAACAAATTGAAACAGAATATGGAGATTTAGTTTACTTTAATGCTGTAAGAAGGCTGAGTCGTGGTAATGTACTCACACGATTATATTTTCTCACAGATTTAACAAGCCACATAAACTCATTGAATCTCAAGTTGCAAGGTAAGGCAAAAATGATAGCAGATTTGTTAGGAGAAATACAAATATTTAGGTCAAAACTGGATATGTGGATTGAGCAAATACAAAAGAGGGATTTAAATCACTTTCCAACATTAAAGCGTCTTGAGACTGATGAAGTTATTGATTTTGCTGAATTGCATGGTTATTCAGAAGTTAGAATTCAGTTTAACAATAGGTTTGCTGACTTTGATCAGTATGAATTTTGCTTTAGATTTTTACATTCACCATTTAGTTACAGTCATAGAGATGTGTGTAAATTGTCAGCTGTATGCAAAATCAATGTACCTATGTTTCAAGAAGAATTAATTGAAATGAAAACTAATTATGCCCACCAAGATATGAAATTAGATTTTTGGACACAAATTTCCTGCTCACATGATTATCCACACATTTCTGATTATGTCAACACTATTGTCAATGTTTGGTTCAACTTGGCTCTGTGAGAGCACATTTTCATTCATGAAGTTATTAAAGTCAACATTACGATCCTCAATTAGTGACGTAAATCTTGAGTCCTAATTAAGATGTGCTCTCACTGATTTTCCCTCTGAATTTTTTAAAATAATAAATTCAAGCTATTATCAGCATTCCCACTAAATTCACCTTTGTTTGGTTTAAACTCTTGTCTGTCCTCTTTAAAATATATTTCTTTGAATTCCTCTGAAATAAGTCCTTGTCATTTTCAAATTGATAATTTCTAAGTAATATGTATATATATATATATATATATATATATATATATATATATATATATATATATACACGCAATCTTATATACATAAACACACACACGAATACATACATACACTCAGGTGGCCCGCATGTCTTTTATTTTTTAAAGAGTGGCCCTCAGATTAAACAACTTGGAAGGCCCTGTATTAGCTGGTCTCCCTTGAAGTTGAGATTATGGATATTGAAATAGGAATAACAAATCTGTCTTAAATTTAGAATTTATGAATATTGCACTCTTTCATTAAAAAAATATCAATCAGGAACATCTGATGTGGTTGGTCTAAGCGTTCTTATTTCTGTGCCCAAGATAGCCGGAACCATAGATGTCCATTTCCGAACTGCAGATATACGATAATATAAACTTTCTTACGTTTTTCCCTCTCTTTCCTTAATATGGAAAAGTTTAATTGTAGTTTTGCAGAATCACATTGATAGTTAACATAATGAGGAGTTTCATCTTCCATAATACATAGCTGTGCGAAAGGGTCAATATTCCTGAACAAACCTCAGGAGGCGATACCCTTAGTCTACTGATAACATACCCTAGGACTCAGGGGTTCTCAAAGTAGTCGATATCGACCCCCAGGGGTCAATAGGATCATCCAAGGGGTCTATGAATAGTCAGAGGGTCAAAAAGGGGGTCGATGAATAACTGAATCAGGGGGTCGATGAATAACTGAATCAGGAGGTCAAAAGGGGTCGATGAATAACTGAGTCAAGGAGCCAAAAGGGGGTCGATGAATAACTAACGTGTCGGAGAATTAAGTTACATACACTCGTACATCTAAAGTTCCAAACATATTTTCTTACTAGGAGTTACTTTTTTTTTATCATACTGAATGTCAAGTACTAAACTAATACTACTCCAATTGATTCTGGCATTTTTTTTAAATGTTAAATGCTAGTCTAGGGGGTCGATAGAAAATCTGAAACTTCATAAGGGGGTCGAGAAGTTAAAAAGTTTGAGAACCCCTGCTCTAGGTAGTGCCTCCTTCCTTCAACATAAAAGTTAACATCCTTTCTTGTTGCCCTTTTTATCATCTACGTTGTTATTTTATTTTTACTAGATCTAGAATAACCAAAATGACCTCTCCACTTTTGTGTCTGTTACAAATACTCACGACCATATGTATTGCAAAATGTAGATAAAAGTTACGTGTTAATAATAATAATTATGCAGATAATCATATGCATGCGAATGAAAAGAAAACAACGTCATAATAAAACTTCGAATTCTCCTTAATCCCACAATATGTCATCAGCAAATAAAAACAAAAAAGACAGTCAATTATACTAGTTAATGAGGCCGATCGGTTAAAGCGAATTTCCAAAAATTGTTGCGTGTGAAGAGAACGGTGCTAAATATATGAATCTAAATGAAAAACTCAATAAAAATAACTTGGGCAAAATAAGCTACCATTCCTGGAATTACCTAAAATTACAGCGCGTTCGTAGCATTTTCTGAATAGGATGAATTATTAAGAATATATATAATAACTCCGTGTTTTTTCCGAAGTTAATTGCCAAAGCTAATTTAATTCCGTGGAATAAAACTGTTTCGTTCTATTAAGTGTTTTGGGAATCTGATTTTGCTGGTTTACAGAATTAATTAGTATTTTTTCTCGATAAAATACTTTGTATTACTTATTGAGGTTGGATAATGACCTGTGCAACTATATCCGGTACTTACTTACAGTAACGAATTGCGTAATAAAATAATTGAGGTTCCAAGTTTGATCCCCTAAGCGTCAGAGCACCTTTAGGCAGATTTTAATAAGTTCCAATGCGCCTCTATTGAATCAGGCTAGATGAGGCGAGGCAATTAGATTGCCCATCCCATCGGCCTTTGCATTAGAAATATCTTAGAACAAATGCCTATTCATTACCTAGTAGGCTAAGCCATTTGGATGTATGGTGTAGAAGTTTTCATAAGAAACACGAGCATGTCAAAGGGGGCTTTACTGTTATGGTTTGAGTGAAGAATATTATAGAAATATTTATTAAGTGGGAGAGTGACTAGTTTGGTGCAAAAATGGACAGGAAACATGGGCGAGTTATGCCTCCTTGGGCGTTCCTTATATTTTTTATTTATGAACTAATAGAAAGTCAGTGAGATTAAGGGGCCGTGGGTGTACATTTGTAGGATAGGAAAGGGAACCTTGAACCGAGAATTATTGGTCTTTGCAGATAATACATAATCAAGTGTTGGATGCTTACACTGGAGAGAACCTGGTGGAGGAGTTTGAAAATATTTGTAAGAATAGAAGCTGAAGGTGAACAGCAACAAGAGCAATGTCATGATTAGTCAACATTTGTCAGGAAAGAGACCAGTGTTAAATAATATGGAAGGTAGAAGAATGAAAGTTGTTAAATCAATATGGGTATTTAGGAGTAGATGTTATACATGAGGTAAACAATTCTAGTTTCAAGAGTTATGGGAAATACATAAATGTAATTTTTATTTATTTTTTATTTATTTATTTATTTATTTTTTTTAGCCATCCGCTTTGTTGGGAACTGCTCCCCTGTGTAGGAAACTGCTCATTACTGCAGAAAGTGAAATAGAAGAGACAGAAAGTGGAACCTGTCTTTTAAGCTTAACACTTCTCGATAGGGAAAGTTACAGGAATTGATTAAAACAAAAGGGAAATAATACCGGGCAGGTAAGCTCTTACTCTTTGAAAATCAGTCATATCCAGACGGACGACCTTTTTCCCTA
This sequence comes from Macrobrachium nipponense, assembly GCF_015104395.2. Taxonomy (NCBI): domain Eukaryota; kingdom Metazoa; phylum Arthropoda; class Malacostraca; order Decapoda; family Palaemonidae; genus Macrobrachium; species Macrobrachium nipponense. The sequence continues at coordinate 13,302,855 of NC_061092.1, read as the reverse complement.
CAGGAGGTAGGCCTATCGCCTCACTGTGGAGCCTCCACCCTCCTCTTTCATTATCCAGTTTCTTGTTTTCTTCGGGTCTGGGCTTGAAAAAGGCAGTAGATTCGACATCCCAGTAGTTTATACTCAATAAAAATAATCTGATTGACGGAGGAAGGAACGAAACCGTTACACAACCGAGCCAATTAAGGAAAACCGGTCTGCCCAGGGTACATGAGGACTTGGCAGCCGGATGGGGTGTCATGATCCCTCGTCTGCGCCGCGAACACACACACACACAACGGAGGCTACGGGAGTCGCTCTCCTCTCCGGTGCATAAATGGAGGCTTGTATGCATAATTATCTTTAAAATTCTTTATGCAACTTATACTCGGCTTCATCAGAGTATACGCAAAAGAAGCTACATCTCGAATTTCATAGTAAATCTCGTTCCTCGAGGACAAAGACTACCACAGATAACTAATGTTCCTCCATCCCTCCTCGTTCCGTCAAGTTAAAAACCAACTCACTAATTTAGAAGACATAAAAACAAAACAGAATCCCTGTCATTGTATCCACGGTGGCTTTTCCATAGTTCACCGAGTGACACACATCAAGTACGGGTAAACATAACACGCCCTGCCCTTGTCAATAATGCTGTTGATGGTCAGTGCTGGCTAAAACAAACAATTGTTTACGTCATGTGCTCATGCTCCGTCAAGGTCATACTGTGGGTTCGTTCTCTCTCTCTCTCTCTCTCTGTGTGTGTGTATATATATATATATGCGCGAGTGTGTACACATGTATACTTGCACAGTATTTATATGCTCACACAATTCTTGTTTTGCATGTTTAAACATGAAATTTACCGTCTATGTGCTACATGCAGATGTTATACATGACCGTTGTATATAAATGAGGATATGTTTGTACACATACGGCAAATATTTTTGTGCCAGAACATTCTCTTCTTAACCGCGCTAAATAAACAAACCGGCTTTTGCAAGGGAACGCCGTAGATTTTATCGCTACTTCTCGCGTAGTTGTAAACAAAGCTTCAGTTTCGTTTATTGCTTGCGGTATAAAAACAAAGCTGTTGCTTATGGATGACGGAGTAACTTAGGCATTTCCTTAAGACGATTGTTTTCAGTTTTCTTGTCGCCTTCCTTAGCTGTTACGACGTGAATGCCACTGAAACCTTTTTAAACTGCGTTGTCTATGACAATGAGTAAACAGAACAGTTTCAGGGTAAAAGATTTCCTCATTGATAAAATCCTGGACGCATTAGATAATGTAATTGATAGCGGTTATCTTGAATATTTTTCTTTAAAAAAGATTCAGAGAATTGTTTGATGAACTTTAACGGCAAGCATTTTTAAACGACACATTCCCACAAGCAAAGAAAGCGATTATCATCAATTTTAGTTTAAAAAACGGGGGGGAAAATTAGAATTATTGGAGTAATTCTAACGCCAAGCATTTCTCAGTGATAAATTCCTGTGTATGCCTAAGATAACGCATGAAGCATCAGCGCGAGAATCAGGCACGATTAAGCAAAGTTATCTTGAACACAGGTAGGCATGAGGCAATCAGCTTCCAGATGAAACCTTACCAGTGGCAATGCAGCTGCCACTTTCAGGAGAAAGTAGCGAGACCCAGACTTTCTTACCTCGTGTGATGTAGTCCTCCAAGGGGAAAGTGGAAGCAACAGCCCCACAAGAGGAACAAAAATTGAAGAAAAAAAGAAAATAGATAAAATAGGTCTAATAGGTTAAATGGGTTTGCAAACAGAAAAAAAAAACTTGAAGAAGAAATGGGATCGATAGGTCTATTGGATCTGAATCAGTTTATAAACAAAAAGGAAAAACAAAGAATAAATATCTAACTGGATCGGGTAGGTCTAATATACTAAATCAGTTTACAAACAGAAGTGAGGGGGGGGGGAACTTGAAAAAATTAAAAACGGATCGCATAGGTCTAATAGGGCTACATCGGTTTAAATACAGAAAGGGAAAAACTTGAAGAAAAAAGTAAAACAGATCAATTAGGTCTAAATGGTCTAAATAACTTTACGAACAGCAATGGAAAAACTAGAAGAAAAAATGAAAAATGGATTGAATAGGTTTAATACGGTTTTGTATCTGTCGATAAAGAGACCCTAACCAGCGTAATCATTGGTTAGTCTGATTTTATTTTCTGGTACGGTACGGATAGATGTGGCATTGATTGACATTTTTTATCCTCTGAAGCTGGGGAGTTGCCTTATTGAGGAAATATATAAATAAAAGAAAAATAAGCAGTTATATATATATATATATATATAGTATATATATATATATATATATATACACTGTATATACAGTGTAAGGGTATGGATATATGTATGCATATGATAGTAAATTTAAGTATATTGATCTATAAAAAATATAACTATATATTTGTTGATTCTGTACATAAATTACATATATTGTATGTGCATTGAATTATAAAATGAACTTTAAAATGTATATTTTTAAATAAAAAAACTCGTTAAGTTACTTGAAATGAATTTTTATTCATCGTTTTATATTTTTGGACCACCATTCATTCGTTTTTTTCACACCTTGCTTTCTGACAATCGAACTCTTCGTGATGGATTATATCAAGTTCAATTTTAGAACATTTTTTTCTCCCCACTACAAGTCTTCAATTTTATCCACATTCGCTGATGTTGGAATTATGTAATCTTTATAAACTAGTTAGAAGCATATATTGTAATTGTTGTATTCAAATGCTGAATGGTATCCAATTATGTTTCAATTTCCTATTGCAGTCATCATGATATATAATATATATATATATATATATATATAATATATATATATATATGTGTGTTGTGTGTGTGTGTGTGTGTGTGTGTGTTGTGTTGTGTGTGTGTGTGTGTGTGTTGTGTTCGTTGCTCGCTTGCTAAACCTCGCCTTCTTGTAACACCGATTCTTTGTGCTTATATTTGGTATCACGGTCAAATTTCGTAAAATAAAACTGGTACTGATCCCAGCGTATGGAAATGGGCGAAAGGAACAACACCACACACGTTGAGATAGTCCCATGATTCCTTGTCCACATTTGCAACTGCTTAAGCATTCCTATTTGGATGCGTTTTATTGCAAGAACTCTCTCTCTCTCTCTCTACACTATTTTCTCTTTGCCTCATAAGACCAGGGGGCTGGGTTTCACCCGATACAACATTGCCCTTTCTTGGTCCAAGTTTTCAGAGATGAATAAAAGTGTTCTGGCTGGGTGGCTGAATGCTAACTGCCACGTCCTGCTGAAGTGAAGTCAATTGTTCCGCTGATATGCAATCTTGGAACTTAGCATGTAGATGTGGATGCCTGCTATAGTTTTCTGATTCTCTTTCGGTCTTGTTCAGTTAAATAAATGCATTTAATTAACCCCACGCATAAACAATGAGCCCATGGTAACAGCTAGGCGGACAGCACTCGAGAAAAATCATGACCCGGCTGGTTGGCATCAGCACTGTGGGTCTTGGCGCCAACTTGTCTGGGCGCTGAAAAGGAGCGGGCTGCCTCCCCAACCTACTAATTATCTCTCTGGTAAGGTCTCTCACGTGCCCAATAATGATAATCCAAGAGTGAACAGGATCACTGTGATAAGGAAAGAGACATCTCACAAAGATATTTCAGAAAGAACGGCTTTAAAGAACAAGGGAGGGATGGAGGGAGGAACAGAGAGAGAGAGAGCGAGAGAAAGAGAGAGTGCGCGCAATTTGTTATTGAGATGACACCCGAGGTTGGTCTTTGTTATGGAGTTTGTCGAGTTGAGGACTCGAGGATAGGATTAGTAGCTGTTGGTAGATGAGGTTGCCTTTGTTATGCTTTCTGCAGCTAAATTATCTCGTTAGCTTTCTCCTCGCCGTAAGAAATGAACGAGCGCGTTTTCCTCCGATCATATAACAGAAAACGTTCTTCCACTATTATCATGACTCGAAAAACATCCTCAGGTTGTTGTGCTCGCTGTCACTTGTAAACACAACATTGCTGAGTCAATAAATGCAGACTGGGATGAAACTCTATTTATCGATGAGACTGCCATTTAATGCGTTGTGCGTAATTACAAGTCTTCTAGATCTTTCCCCTTGGGAAGGCTTTTAAGGACACGCATTTAGCAGCGTTGCATTCACACCTTATCGCTTCCCAAACTTTGAAAGTGGTAAGAGAAAAAAGGAAAAATAAAAATCTGGGTCAGGATGATGCCTTGCGTGTAGGCGAAGTCTTTCACTCGGATTCGCTGAACACATCTGTTGCTGCCAGAGCTCGTTTCAAACACTGGCTTGCTTTTGCTGAAGTTATAGCCGTAAGCAATGGCCAGTGATTTATTGCGAAAGCATAATGAAGGGAGGTTTAAACCTTCGGTCTAAGAAGATATTGCCACATAATAGGTCTGCTGTTTTTTTTTTTTTTTTTTTTTTGTCATCTAAGACAAGCTTGCTATTTGTTTTTTTTAAGAAGATGAAAATTACTTAAAACTTATTTCCCAAAGTTTAAAACTTTAATCATTCGTTCTTCTACTGGGAATGGAGGAAAAGTTATAATTAATCCTAGTTTTCTTACTTTTATTTTTTTTCATATATCCTAACAAGTTACAGTTAATCTGCACATTATTCTCTAAAATAACAACAAAGTACACGACTAAATCATTGTACACCGAAGACTTTGTGTTAGGTCTTAGGGATAAGCACTCATCATTATCAACATCGCTTAGATACTGAATATCACTTCAGCAGAAAAGTCTGGCAAGAACCAAATATCTCGAGGAGAGCTAAGTTAAGTATTTTACAGCCTGGGGTTGAACGGAGAGAGAGAGAGAGAGAGAGAGAGAGAGAGCCATGTTTGCTTGTGTTCTGATAATCACTTTATGTTATGCTACTTATTTTTAGTCTCTCTCTCTCTCTCTCTCTTTTTCGTATAACAGTGATAGCGTGTTCGGATTAAAACCGTCCCTTGTCTGATCTCCGAGTAACATATAGGCGTGCCCCTATTGGCTAAATCAGTAAATTAGGTACTTGGTATTGGTCGATTTTTGGGGGTTGCAACTATGAGAGAGCGAGAGAGAGAGAGAGAGGAGGGGGGGGGGGGAGAATATATGCCATCATATTTTTTCAAATAAATGGGAGTCAAGGTAATATTCATTTCCACTGGGTTGAATCCACTTATTAGATAATTTGTGATTATTAGATAATATTCTCTCTCTCTCTCTCTCTCTCTCTCTCTCTCTCTCTCTCTCTCTCTCTCTCTCTCCTTGAGACAACTGAAAGAGAATGATAAGTTATATATAGCAAAGAGAATTCTCATGAAAGCACGTTTGTTTCTTTGACGGTTAATGAAAAGAAAATATTTGTTTAGACAAGACTGCTTGTGTAAGACTGTGATACAGTGAGCGTCTAAGCCAGGGCCGTTGTGGCTACTTTGTCAACTGAAACAGCATTCTCTCTCTCTCTCTCTCTCTCTCTCTCTCTCTCTCTCTCTCTCTCTCTCTCTCTCTTACCATAATGGGCAAAAGTCGTATGACTAAATGATTCAGTCACTTATCTGGTTGCTTCTCCGAAGATACAATCTAGCAATAACATTGCATTGGAATTCAATCTCAACTGTATGCTGTTTTATCTAAGAATATTAGGAATGGGCGGAGCTTCCAACTAGTTTAATAGCCATTGTTCTCATTATTTTGTTTTCGTGACTTTTTGATTACCCATTGTTTAGTCCTTGTGTTTGTAAATAAAGTAAAAGAATAAGCGTTTTCAAATCATTGCTGATTTGGCATAATAATTTTCTAATTATCCGTGGTTTTTAGCTTGTTTGCTTTGGGTAACAAAAAAACAAAAAAACAAAAAAACATGATATATATTATAAGTAAACAAATGAATATAAATATATCAATACTGAAATAAACAATTTCTTCGTTTGATTTAATCAAGACAGTCTTTTGTTTCTTGTTTGGTGGCGATAAGCCTAGAATTGATTGAATTGAATATAGAATTTAGGTCAAAGGTTAAGCACTGGGACCTATAAGGTTATTCAACGCTTCAACGGGAATTGACAGTAAATGGTTTGAAAGGTGTAACAGGAGGAAAACCTCGCAGTCGCACTATGAATCAATTGCTAGGAGAGGGTGGAACTAAGATGGAAGGAAGAGATGATGAAAGAAGGTACATAAAAAAAAAACGGAAGGGGTTGCAGCTGGGGCCGAAGGCACGTTGCAAATAGCCTTCAGCAATATTAGCCTACAGTGCACCGCATAAGGTACACTGATACCATTATCCCCCTAAGGGGGTAGAAGACTCAATGTACACTAAGAATCCCCTTGAGTCTGACGTGAGGTTTGTGAAGTAACGCGCAATTTTACTACTTTTATCTAGAGTTACCGTCATGACGTAGGAGTATGCACCTGGTAATGCTTTTAGTTAATCTATCCATTTCTCGTTTTGTCTGGATTTACGCTTAATATACTCCAAGAATTACTCTGCCTGACGTCAAGTGCGACATATTGCGTAATGCAGAACTTTTAACTGGTGGTTACTTATGTAACACAGGCTGCAGGTACTCCTGGTGACATCTTGAGGGTAGGACTAGAACTCATGATGACATTCTCGAGTTAGGCTGAGTTGTGTTATAACTATGATGTTGACATCTTCAAGATATTAGGATTGCCATCAGGTTAGCTGAAGAAGTGGTGGGCCCATACTACTACCATATGCATTTGTATTTACCTGTTTTCTGTTGTAGAAAGCAGTTAAATACAAATGATTGCTCTGGCGTATTTTTAGAAAGTGTGGCGTATAAGTCTATAACTGCTAGATGATCGTATGTTTCCGTCGTTCTAGAGACCAAAGGCAGTACTTGCATACTTCACTCTGGAAATTGTTTTATTTTTTTGTTGGTTTATATATTTTTACTTCAACATATTTTGAATATGTCACATATATGCTTCCACGAACGCCAAAATAAAAAAAAAAACTGACCTCTGAGGGCTTGTTCCATACGAATAGGGTTCATCTTCTGAATAATAATAATAATAATAATAATAATAATAATAATAATAATAATAATAATAATAATAATAATAATAATAATAATTTTCGTTTACTTGATCTCTGAACATTGATCCGTGGCTAGTCACTGTTCAGGGCGGGAATGCCATCACAAAATAGCTCTGTGAGGTGAACACAATTCACTTGTCAATACGATTTTTCTGGTCGGAGCTAATTGCGGATGTATTTGCAACATCATGAAGTTGTTCCTCATTGTTTGTAGAAGAGGATCGAAAGGTGTCTCTGTCCTTTCCGGATTTTTTCCGGATTACTCCCAGGTGGGTTGGTGACACTACGGAAGAGCAGATAACAGAGTTTGTACGAAACTTTAGGCTTATACTACTTTAGTCTGTTACTCATACTACTTTAGTATGTTTACTTTACTTTGTGACTTAGGTTTTTCTTACATTGCTTTAGGTTTGCTTTATTTATTTATTATTCTTTGCAGTGTCCCTTCGGCCCCAAGCTGCGACCCCTTTCATTCCATTTACTGTACCTCCATTTCATATACTCTTTCTTCCATCTTGCTATCCACCCTTTCCTAATATAGTACATCTGCGAGGTTTTACTCCTGTTACTCCTTTCAAACCTTTCTAATCTTAATTCCCCTTTCAACGCTGAATGACTTCATGGGTCCCAGCGCTAGACCTTTGTCCTAAATTCTATTTCATTCCATAGTTTTTTTTTTTAGTTACCTGGTATCGTTGTAGGTTCGTTTTCTAACGTAAGACATTAAAACTTGCAATGTTTATTTTCATATGTTATCATATCATATTCAGCTTTAATATAAAGGATATAGTTTTCAAGACATTGCTTTCCATAGGCTGAGTGTGAATTTGACCCATTTTCCAAAGATGATACTTGCTTTTCATAAACTTTTAAGATATTCTATTCGTTTTACAATACAAGAAATTGACTGAGCAGTAAATTGTTTCTCTTAAATTGAGTTTATTACATCTCTTTTGTGAAATAATGGATTTAATTTATTTACAAAACCTTTTCAAGGAAATGTAATAATATTTGCATATTGTCCAATGATCATCATCATCAACATTATTATTATTATTATTATTATTATTATTATTATTATTATTATTATTATTATTATTATTATTATTGCATTTCTGCCAGTGTAAGGTACAGTAAAGCCCATATTGTCCCTTTGTTATATACAGAATAAAAGCGACATTTAAAACGCAAAATAAAAAGAACGCAAAATGCTGTCCTCTTTTATCAGTGTCAGCAGCATCACTGCTGTTTCAACCCATAGAAGCCAAAGCATTCCCATTTATACAAACCTAGGCATTCCTGAATATAATAGGTGAGAAAAAATGCTTTCATATCTATAAAGGAACGCACTTCCATTCTAATAAAAGCAAAGGGTTCCATGTTTATGGTGGCAAATATATATATTCATATAAAAGCATTTTATGATCTTGCAGCCTACGTAAAGGCAATCACTGTGATCCATAGAGAGAGAGAGAGGCCTTTTCCCTTTCATCCGAGATTTTATTCTATTTTATTGACGATGAAAAAAAATAATTGTGAAGCCGATTTTGGCGGATGCTTTGAAGAGAGCGGGACCATCTGGTCACTACCCCTAGCCAGCCGGCAGGAGGTTGGTTGATCGAGCATGAAGCCGACTGGTTGACGTGGAGTCCGATTGAAAGCGAATGTTTTTTCTGAGATCCATCGTTTTGCTGTTAAGTTGATTCTGTTGCTAAAGTAATATAATTACGGAGTCCAAGAGCTTCCGAAAGTGGGCAGAGTTTCTCAGTGAGATTATTCCTGAAGAGGTATAGACCTATCGCATATACATGAGTCTAATTCTGCTCTCATACTTACCTATGAATGTAAGAATAGTAGACCCATCTAATTAGAAGAAAATTTGGTTTCAAAGATTACTGTAGTCCTGCAGCCAAATTTATTTGATACCTAAAATGCTTCAGCAACTATATACGTAAAAATGGAAGAATGTCGTTTGCACGATTCATAAACGGGGCATAAGAGACATATATAATCGAAAGTGAAAGATGGAAGTCCTAGAGCTTAATCACTACAGCTTATTTTTAGTTATGTTTTTTGGGAGCAAGAGTTTTAATACATCTTGTGGTGTCACTATTATCATCATCTTGTCATAAATATAGCTGCTGTTATGATGATGATGATGATGATGATTTATCGTCGTAGCATTAGTTTCTCTCTCTCTCTCTCTCTCTCTCTCTCTCTCTCTCTCTCTCTCTCCAATATATGGTAACCAATGTATCTCTGAATATCTGTCTAATAAGTGAAAACCAAGGTACATCTGTCTCACCAGTAAATGGTAACCAAAGTCTCTCTCTCTCTCTCTCTCTCTCTCTCTCTCTCTCTCTCTCTCTCTCTCTCTCCAATATATGGTAACCAATCTATCTCCCAATAGCTCTTAATATAAGTGAAAACCAAGATATATCTCTCTGTCTCTCCAGTAAATGGTAACCAAAGTCTCTCTCTCTCTCTCTCTCTCCAATATATGGTAAACAATCTATCTCCCATTCTTCTTTCAATAAGTGGAACCAAGGTATTAATCTCTCTCTACTACAAAATGGTAACCAAAGTTCTCTCTCCTCTCTCTCTTCTCTATCTATCTCTCTTCTCTCTCTCTCTCTCTCAATATAGGGTAAAACCAATGTATCACCAATTGCTCTTAATATAGTGAAAAAACAAGGTAGATCTCTGTCTCCATCCGTAAATGGTAACAAAGTCTCTCCTGCTCTCTCTCTCTCAGTCTAACTCTCTCTCTCTCTCTCTCTCTCTCTCTCTCAGTAATTACAAATTCAGACAAACCTCAGTCCACGCTGAACTCTCTCTCTCTCTCTCTTCTAGTACTTACAAATTCAGACAAACCTCAGTCCACGCTGAACAAGACCATACACACTCACGCACCGTAGGGGCAACTGTGGAGAATATTTGTTGAAAACCGAGACAATTTGTGTTGTTTGGTGTCTTGCCAACAAGAGCCAGGGTCTATTTTATGAATACAGTGTCAACACGCTGGGAATACAAACATCACCTGGTTTGTACGTTTACGTTTGGTACACTTTCAAGTCTTTTGCTTCGTTTTATTTCACGTGCGGGAATGGAGATATTTTATATATATATACATACTACATATATATATATATATATATATATAGATATATATATATATATATATATATATATATATATACATATATTCTATATATATATATATGTATATATATATAGTATATATATATATATATATATATATAATATATATATATATATATATATATATATATATATATATATATTATGAAGAGTGTGTATGTACATTCACGAACGTGAAATGATTCTTTTAAGTAGATACCCCAAATGGTCTGAAATTAATATTACCAATAGATCTTTTTGAGATAGTGAGAATTCGGTCTAGTAACAAATACGCCACTTGAATATTAAGGCTTTTATGCGTTTCATGAGGAAATTGATATCTAAATGCAATCGCAATTATATATCATCACATCAAGAATCACCGCATAAATATCAGAAAATGAACTTTACCCCGTTTCTTTCTTTTGCAGAGAAATGTTTACGTGCAGGGCAGGAACAAGCTAAAAACTAATACATTCTAAAATTAGCTCACCGTAAGGAGACTAGGACATCGACGAAATCTCCAGGAATGTGACGTGTATAGAGTAAGAAAATTGAAATTTGAAACAGTACGGTGTTTGTAAAGGATATTGCTTGTTATGGCCATATAGAGAAGTTACTTGCCTACTGGCCTGTCCATGTTCTGAAGATACGCATATATGTATGTATATATATATATATATATAGATATATATATATATATATATATATATATATATATATATGATATATATATATATGCGGTCTTCCGCAAACAAATCAGTCGAGAGCTATACTGGAACCTGTATATTATATATATATATATATACTATATATATATATACTATATATATATATATATATAATATATATGAATATAATATATATATTATATATATTAGACTAGTTTATATATATATGATATAATATATATATATATATACATATATATATATATATATAGATATATATATATATATATATATTATATATATATACGTAATATATACTGATATAATATATATATATAACTACAATTATTACACATATATATACGTAATATATATATATATATATATATAATATATGTATATATATATATATATATATATATATATATTATATAATAAT
>NC_061092.1:13234032-13286532 GCF_015104395.2 Macrobrachium nipponense | reverse complement strand
GGGCGAAGTTCTTGCTTATTCGTGGGCTGTCTAAAAAAAAAAAACACTTGGTTTGATAAGTGGCTTTCGTATATGACTGTCGTGCAGTTATTATAATCCAAGCATCTGTTTGTTTATCCATGCATTCTTATCGTATGTCAACCTGTTGGAGGAATCTAACACAAGTTAGGCAATCTCGACGGACTTCTAGTAACTCTTATACAGCTGGCTATGATTTTTCTTAGCCAGGTGCCAATATTTATCAATTATTCTTGACACAACAAACTAAGAACTAATTCGGTGGGAGAGTTGACGTACATCACAAAGCACTTAGTAAAAATATCTACTCATCTTTGTTCAGCCATCTGCCTGATTCCCCCAATTCCTAACGTGGGTGGACAGGAGCCTTGCATTGGGAATGATCATGGGTACGATTGGTCTCCAATACATTTTTCTAAATTGCAATGACCTTCATTTAAGTGCTATAAAATGTGAAAGTGAGTAAGGGGCCTACTGTGGACCTGTGAATTCTTCCTAACCAACAGACATCACGACCTGTCACTCTCCTCTACTTCTCATTAGCGACCTTTTAGACTAAGGTACGATGATGAAAGCCATCAATACAGATGCCAGTACTGAAGAACTCGAATTCTCCCAGGCATGATTCGTGTATAATAGAGTAACACTCTTTCAACCCGAATTCTCCAGAATTTTTCGTCAAACTATAGAAACAGATCGCTCTGTTGTCCCCACTGAACAATCAGCCTTCCCGCTACTGCTTGCAATTGGTCTAGATTTAAGCAGCTCGCGATAATCCTTAGAATCATTGGCTAACTGCAAAACTTCCTAATGATGGTACGCGCGTGTGTGTGTGTGTGTATGTGTGTGTGTGTGTGTGTGTGTGTGTAGGCGAGACAGTATTCATATTGGTAGCTCAGGTATTTATTAAGAATTGGTTTCTCAGAATTCTAGTAAACTTACGTAATAGATATGAAATTTCGATTCCGAATTGGTTGTCTGCTTTAGGACCCAACCCCCTTCTCTCTCTCTCTCTCTCTCTCTCTCTCTCTCTCTCTCTCTCTCTCTCTCTCTCTCTCTCTCTCAGTTGCATTGTCTGTGTTGAATTATCAAGATGCCTCATGCATCGTCACATGAAATCAACACCAGGAATTTTTAAAAATTTTAAAAAATTATATATATATATATATATATATATATATATATATATATACTATATATATATATATATATATATATATGTATATATATATACATATATATATATATATATATACATACTATACATAAGACAAGACAAAAATTCAATAAATATGATGGATAAACGCTTTCATACATGTTGGCGTTCTCGAACGTTTATGTATGATATGAACGTTAGAGATCACAAACGTACGTACGACATCTGAACGTTATGCCACTGGTAGGCGTACGGATATTAATGCTATTATGTAATTGAAAAGAAATACAATTACGTCTAATGTTAAGACTGACAACGAAGATTTAAAAAAAAAAGTGACAAATCAGTGGAATGAAAAGTTGGATATATCTCGCATTTTAATCAATGAAATAAAAATATCCTTAAGGCAAAAAAAAAGGAGTGATTTGTCTAAGTTCCTTGGATGATTTAATCAACCAGACAATATATTTTTGCTTCTACTTCCATTATTTTCTGCTGCCGGCTTGTTCACCCAAAACAATATTGGAAATTGGTAAAATCTCCTGCGATAAAAGCTTGATCTCAATTTGTTGTTGGGCTTCGCTATATTCAAAAGCAACTTCAAAGTTATAGATATCTACTGAAGATTACATCTATCTCCTCTGATCAACAGGGGAACTGATTGCTCGCTCTTGCAATAAAGCCGGGGAAAATTCATTCGAAAATTCATTCGCTATTCCGCAAAAATGGAAGGCGGTTCTGCGGATGACGAATATCCAGTGAGTTTATGATATTTCCGAGACTCCAATATGGCGGTGGAAATTCGAACTTATTTTTTCTTCTTAATGCACATTTAACAATTGATTACACGTGCTGGGATGTATCCTGTACGACAATGATAAGGTGTTAATCTTGAAGTAATAAGTCATGTTATCTTATAGTGATTATTGTGAAATCATCCACTAAGTCGTAGCAAAATTACCCAGGCTTCGTTTTAGTTTTCGTTCATAATCATTTATTCCTGGGGCAATAAGATGACTACATGTGAATATATAACCACATTCTTGGTCAAGTAATCATGACACTTGTTTCACCAGCGAGAGGGCCAGGGTTTCGATTTCATTACAGGCAAAACTTTGTCGAGCTAATCGCTGAATTATGTATCTGGTAGTTTGTTGGGCTGTGGAAGGTTTCAACCACAATCGAGAAGGCATGAGGCTTGCAACCTCATCCCAAAAGGCTTGGAAGGAATTGGAAGGCGAGCAACTGGTCTTCTGGTTAATTCGTACCTAAACAAAAAATAAAAAATAAAAAATAAAAAAAAAGTCATACGTGAACCAAAGATCTTAGTTAACCTTTATGGAATGACGTAGAGAACTAGAAGGAAAAGATATTAGAAGATAAAGAACGGGTCCTTCAACTAAGGTGCCACCTGTCAGCTTTTTATGATATTCACTTCCGTATAGGGGCATTATGCCATCAGCGCACCTTGCACGGTAAACTGCAGGCGTTACCTAAGGTCCTTTACAGCGTCCCCTCTGCCCCTAGCTGCAAACCCTTCCATTCCTTTTCCTGCACTTCCGTTCATATTCTCTTTCTTCCATCTGACTTTCCACCCTCTCCTAAAAATGTTACACCTTTAAAACCTATTTGCTCTTAATTTTCCTTTCAGCGCTGAATGACCTTAAAGGTCCCAGCGCCTGTCCCGCAGCCTAACCTTTATATTCCACTCCATTCATGGTATGAAATTGCGTAATTTGGAATTTTCTGACCTCTTCGGTATTCCCTGGTATTCAGAACACACGTGGCGACGCTCATTGTTTCGCTTTTCTTACTGAACCATCTCAGCGTTTAAACGTTAAAAAAAATCACCTTGGTGTTCTTTCACTCTCTGTGTTAAATAACTATTCTCTTGTCTGTTTAATTCCTTATACATAATCCTTATACATAATAGAGGTACCATCAACAAGAACAAAACAACAAAAACATATAATAAATAAATGAAAAATAAACAAGAAATGGTCAGGATGAGGTTCAGTTATTGATAGCATGTAATTTTTTTTAGTCCAATGGCTTTTAACTGTTTTTTGGTTGCCAGATTTTCAGGGTTACTATTTACTTTGTAAAATTAAGCTTTTATCAAGCCATTGCGATTATACAGGAATATACATAAACGAGTATATAAATATATATATTTATATATTTCCATATATATGCATGTATTATTTATCAAGATATGTGTATACACACACACACACTATATGTATAATATATATATATATAATATATATATATATGTATATTAATATATTATAATATATATACATATAGTGTGTGCGTGTGTATTCACATATCTTAATAAATAATACATGCATATATATAAAAATATATTAATATATATATATATTATATCATATATATATATATACATATATATATATACATATATATATATATATATATATATATACTATATATATATATGTGTGTGTGTGTGTGTGTGTGTGTGTGTTGTGTGTGTGTGTCTATATTTATGCATAAACAAAAGTTAATACCTTCCCCCATCTTTAACATTTTTTTGCAATTTGTCCAGCGATAAAGTTAATGTTATTTAACAGAGAGCGTAATTATTCAGAAAGTCGTTGATGCCATATCAAAGTTCTATTGTGTGCATGCATGCGCGAATATATCACAATTTCTAAAAGCTTTTTATGTCGTCATGAAGCCGCGTATTGCATATTAATCAAACAAGAGAGAGACATAAGTTCGTTAACGGCGATAATAATTCTGTACTATCATTTTTCCCCCCAACGTATTCATAAACAGCTTGTTTATCGTCAATGGAAACACAGTGCAAAAAAAAAAAAAGAAAAAAAGAATACGTTGATGACATGGTAGTGTGTATGATTGTATGACATTCATTTCCATACGCGGAGTGCCAATGCGTGGTAATCTCCCCGTAGTACAACTGTAGTGAGAGCTGTTAAGATTAAAGTCATGGGGGGTGGGTGTGAAGGGAAGGGGGAGGAGGAGGGGCCGGTAAATGCTTTTTGCAATGAAAATCGGTAAATACATCACTCGTAAATGGGGTTAGAGATTCAATGAACTTTGCGGCCGTTTGTGAATTCGCGCGACGTCCGTCAAAACCGGCCGCAGCCACAATGGACAAATTAACCGGCTCCCATTTTTCAGGATTTGATCTTGTGTGTCGCGGGCGGCGAAATGCGGCCGATTCATCAAACGTGTGGCGTGACATATTTTCCAGAATTACTTCTAATTAGGAGATATTTCACCCTAATACTCTCCACGGGAGGGACCGGATCGGGCGTCGTTTCGCGTCCGATTTGGCGGACAAAAAGGCGCCGATCTTCCTATTAAGATCAAAATCTCCCGTGGGATACCGGCCACTGAGGTTTCCGGATGAGCAATAAACGAGCAATTTGTTTAGGGAATTGTCACATTTCCCGCAGAGCCTTCGACATCAGATTTCCCAATCGTCAAATGATCAGGTGTGTGGCGGTCGGATTTCCCTAACAGGTGTGTGAATGTGTGTGTGTGTGTGTGTGTGTGTGTTTCCCCTAGGTGAGCTCCCTCCACGCCCTGTCCCTCTACCCAGTGCCTTTTCTCCCTTCTCCCCTAGTTGATTTCTTTCTTCCCCATCATATCAGTGTTCCTCCCCATCTTTTCCTACCTATCTATTCAAGTGTTCCATTCTCTATCTTCCAAGTCTTCCATTCTCTATCTTCCCCATCAAGGTAAAATTCCCAACTCCCATCTGTTCAATGTTCCATTTTCCTCAAAGTCAGTGCCTCCTCCCAATGTATTCATTATTACAATTCTTATCTATAACATGGCGTAAGTTCCGCTCCCATCAATTTCATGTTCTATTCCTTGTCTTCTCTGGGATGGAATTGCCATTCTTATCTATTCACTGTCCCTTTTCATATCTTCCCAGATATGGACTAAGTCTCCCGATCTATTCAATATTCCATTCAACATCTAAAAAGCCATTCACCATCTTAAAAGATGAACCTCCTTTACATTCTGTTCAGTAATCCCCTTTTCTATCTAATCTGCTCTCCCTTCCCCATATTTTTCACTGTTCCATTCCTCATCTCCAACAAGGTGGACCTCCCTCCACCCTTTCCCCCTCCCATCAATTCAATATCCTCTTTCCCCTCACCACCCATTCCATCCACTATACCACTTTCCCTAATTCCTGACTATCAGTTGGGGGCCAACAGTCCTAATCAATACGTGAGGATCGATTACATCCACAGTCTCTCTCTCTCTCTCTCTCTCTCTCTCTCTCTCTCTCTCTCTCTCTGGCGTATCCAATCTAGCTGGCATTTCGTCGATGCAATAACGAATTCATATGAATCTTGTTAACGCACTCTAATATCACGAGGTGCAACGCCATCTGTATGTTATAAAAAAAAAAGTAAATAAAACGCTTCGGTATTGTCCTGCGAACGGCTGTTAAACCAGAGCGAGAGACATTTCGGCCACTGGATCAGCCGCCGCGAGTTTAGGAGTACTATAACTGGAGACGGTTTAATCGCAAGAACGCGTCTTCGACTTCAAAGCGTATTTGTTCGACGATGGTTTTGCTTGCTTAACGGACGCGAAGAGAGAGAAAGAGAGAGTGTGGTGCCCGTTATTGATGGATGCTTTTGTTGCTGTTGTAGGGAATGTTGTTGCTACCGTGGATGCTTCATGGTTATCGCATTCTATTCAAGATTAAGGAAGGTTCCACTGGTCATTCTCCTGCCTTCTGGGAAATAACATTGTTGCTATGATATATAATTGCCGTAGTTTTTTTTGTGACGTCAGATTACTTTCATCATCGTCAAGATGACAATTTCGTCATTTATTGCTCTTGGTGTTTTTGTTACCAAATACTTTATACTTTGGCTTTTTGAGAAATCAAGTAATATTACCTTATCTGTTATGTGATAGGAAGTTTTGGTATAGATGTTGACGATCATCAACATCATCATCTTTTTTAAAATTTTCTTCAATTTTTCATTCTTTGCTCACGATGTTTCTACTACTAATCTTTCCAAGTTCTTCTGACGTATTAAAATCAACTTTAGAAAGCCGATACAAAAGCCTTGCTGGCTTACAGCATCGACCTTGCTATCAGATGTCTCATGTGTTCACTAAAATGAAGCTGAATGTATTACCTTGAAAATAAGACGAGATAAACTGGATGACTAAGAATACTTATATATCTGCCAACGCCCACGCCCATTAGACTTTTACTATTATAATGAAAACTGGCTATTTTCACACCAGCCGTGTTGCTACTGAAATACTTGATCTTCTATTGCCTAACCTAAGCTGACCGGGAAGGGCCCCACTATCCCTGGAACTCCTGTCAATAATTAACTGTTACGACTGGCGTACAATAGCTAACTGGCGTTTCATTAAGACTGGTCAATTCATACTCTTTCTTCCATCTTGCTATCCACCGTATCCTAACAATATTTCATATTGCAACTGCTATGAGGTTTTCCACCTGTTACGCCTTTGAAACCGTTCCAATCTCAATTTCCCTTTCAGCGTCGAATGACCTCATAGGTCCCAGCGCTTGGCCTTCGGCCTAAATTCTATATTCCATTCCAATAAGACTGGCAACTCAACAGGTCAATCCATTCTGATTTAGATTAGGTGACGAGTAAGGAAAGATAAACATTGAATGTATGGATTTGATTGTATAAGGGTCTCTACAGTATTTTTCAAACTAGATCCGTTTCTTCAGCAACTTGAAAAATACTTAATTTGAAACTTAAAGATCTTTTTTTTTTTTACTCCGGCAATGTGATATCCCAACGCCGTGACAGATCTGCGTAATGATGTTAATTAATAGTCTCCTTGTCCTTTTATCGCTCATATGTGTGCGCGTGCGCGCGCATGCATATTGGAGGTTGTTCCATCTGAAACGCTTCACATTTTCTGTATTTCCTATTTCCATACACAGACGTATTCCAAATGAATAGTTGCAAGATATTGCTTCGTTATAGTCTTTGGTTTTAATACGAGGGACAGTGCAATCACAGGACATACAGCCGTTTGCCTTGTGGCCACTTAATAATAAAAAGGGGCTTACTGTCAGCTCACTTTCATCTACCTCGTCAACTGGGTATATTCCCTCGACTGAGGAAACTCGGGATTTTTCCGTTAGGGGTTTCTACCTTTTGCTAAAAGTCTTGCCAGAGGGAATCCGCGGGTGAATCTGCGATAACAATGGTCAGTTTGTGACTGAGTGGAACAAAGAATATATATACTACTGTCATTAATTTACAGTCGTTGGTGGTAGCTACACTTTACTTTATATATATATTTTTTTCAATCGTCCTGTCTCATGCGTTCTTGATTTTTGCCTATGTATGTCTATATATATATATATATATATATATATATATATATATATATATATATATATATATATATATATGTGTGTGTGTGTGTGTGTATACATAGTGTGTGTGCACCGAGAGAGAGGGAGAGAGACGAACATATACACTCATCCACACGGCCTTCACGCATCACATCTATAAAATCACCACGTTCCTTCCAGCAAGCAAGCAGGCAAGCAAGCAAGCAGCATCTTTGGCATTATTCTCTCTCTGCAACGACGACGAGGAAGACGAGGAAGACGACGACGACGACTCAGCACAGCTGTAAACAAGTCGAAACATAACATAACCAGATGCCTTCAGAGTCACATGTCTCTAATCCCCGATCACGACGATGCATTTGACATCTAATTTATGGCACTGTTGACTTACACCTCAGATTGGATATGACACCTGACACTTGACACTTGCGGACGGCGCATGGCAAGAGGTCCGTCAGACTCCGCTGGCGAACCCTTGACAGGTTGACGGGCAAATGGCATTCCCTAGATGAATTCTTGAGACAGAGACAGAGAGAGAGAGGGCCGTGCCAATAGTACGATTTAAGAGAGAGAGAGAGAGAGAGGAAAAACTCGTAGTGAAGAAATAATGCTTAATTGATAAATAAATGTACTAATTGCATTTGTCGGCATCTGCCCGTCAGTAAACAATTTACAATTTACTCTGCTTATTTTACTTGCATATATTTTTCATTCATGCAATGATTATTCTCCCGCAATAATTACCTTCCTGTTGGGCTGTAGGCGAAGGAAATTGCGATGAAAGTAGTTTTTGCCGATAGTATTACGCCTTGGTATCATAAATTAAAAAAAAATAGATGAGGGACTGAGATATCCCCTGGCCTTATGAATTGTGATGCAACATTGAAATGAATGTAGTAGTAACCTCCGCATGAGTTAGTAGTAATGGTTTGCCTTTTATTAAATGCATTATCCTTTATTAATTTTTATAATTAGATTTTGATTAAATTTATTAATTGTATGATTGTTTCACGTATTCATTTTTTACTCGAGTTTTTATTTCGACACCGGTTCTATATTTTCTTTACATTTTCATATATCAATCAAAATGGGATGTTTTGCTCATTAACAATTTTCAGAAGGAGATCCCAGAAATCTCAGGAGATTCCAGCGTTCTCAGGAGATCCCAGCATACTCAGAAGGAGATCCCAGAATTACTCAGGAGATCCCAGCATACTCAGAAGGAGATCCCATCATTCTCAGGAGATCCCAGCATACTCAGAAGGAGATCCCAGAATTACTCAGGAGATCCCAGCCCCCGATATCTCAGTTTTCAGAAGGAGATCCCGCATACTCAGAAGGAGATCCAGCAATTCTCAAGGAGATCCCAGCATACTCAGAGAGATCAGCATTCTCAGAGATCCCAGTCATTCTACCCCAGAGAGGGAGAATCCCAGCATTCTCAGAGGAGATCCAGCATTACTCAGAGGAGATCCCAGCATTCTCATAAGATATCATTACTCAGAGTAGATCGCTTCTCAGAAGATCCCAGCATTCTCAAGAGATATCCCAGTACACTCAGAGTGGGAGATACGCATTCTCAGAGGAGATTCCCACATACTCAGAGATCCAGCTACTCAAGGAGATCCCACAGGGATCAGAGGAGATCCCACATTCTCAAGGAAGGAGATTCCATCATTCTCCCGGAGGGAAGATCCCAGCTTTCTCATTACAAGGAATTCCCCAGCAAATTCCTCCAGAAGGAAGATCCCAGAATTTTCAGAGAGATTCCCAGCATGTTCCTCAAAGAAGGAGCTTCAGTATACTCAGAGATCCCACAGCATTCTCAGGAGATCCAATCATCCCACTCAGATGAGATCATCTTACTCGGAATGATCCCAGCATTACTCAGGAGATCCCCCAGCATTCTTCAGGAAGGAGTCCCAGCATTATCAGAAAGAGATCACCAGCATCGGAAGATCCCAGCATACTCAGAAGGGAGATCCCAGCATACTCAAGGAAAGGAGATCACCCAGCTTCTCAGAAGGAGATAACCCCCCCCCCCCCCCCAGCATTCTCAGAAGGAGATCCCAGCATAACTCAGGAAAGAGATCTCAGCATTCTCAGGAGATCCCAGTATTACTCAGAGGGAGATCCCAGCATTCTCAGAAGGAGACCCCAGCATTCTCAGGAGATCCCAGCATTACTCAGAGGGAGATCCCAGCATTCTCAAGGAGAATCCCACATTACTCAAGGAGTAAGATCGCCCATTTCATTCAGGAAGGAGATCAGCCCATACTCAAGAGATCAGCATACTCAGAGGGAGATCCCAGCATTCTCCAGACGGAGATCCCAGCATTCTAAGAGGGAGATCCCCAGCTTTCTAAAGGAGAGATCCCAGCATTTCTCAGGAAGGAAGAAACCCAGCATTCAGAAGGGAGATCAGCATTCTCAGAAGGAGCTCCCAGCATTACTCAAAAGGGAGATCCCAGCATGTCAGAAGGAATCCCAGCTTTCTCAGAAGGAGATTCCAGCATTCTCAGAAGGAGATCCCAGCATTTTCAGAAGGAGATCCCAGCATTCTCAGAAGGAGCTCCCAGCATACTCAAAAAGGAAGATCCCAGCCATTTCTTCAGGAGTCCCAGCATACTCAGAAGGAGATCCCAGCATTACTCAGGAGATCCCAGCATTCTCAGAAGGAGATCCCAGCATTCTCAGAAAGAGATCCCAGCATTCTCAGGAGATCCCAGCATACTCAGAAGGAAATCCCAGCATTCTCAGAAGGAGATCCCAGCATTCTCTGAAGGAGATAGATCAGCATACTCAGGGAGATCGAGCATCTCCCAGAAAGAAAGATCCCAGCTTCTCAGGCCCAGCTACTAGAAAAGAGAATCCCAGCTTCTCAGAGGCGATCCCAGGCATTCTCAGGAGTTCCCAGCATTCTCAGAAAAGAGACCCAGCATCTAAGGATTATCCAGCTACTCAGAGACATCATTCTCAGAGGAGATCCCAGCTTACTCAGGAGATTCCCGCATTCTCAGAAGAGATCCCAGCAAATCTCAGGATCCCAGCATTACTCAGGAGATCCCAGCATTCCCAGAAGGAGATCCCAGCATTCTCAGGAGATCCTAGCATTACTCAGAGGGAGATCCCAGCATTCTCAGAAGGAGATCCCAGCATTCTCAGAAGGAGATCCCAGCATTCTCAGGAGATCCCAGCATTACTCAGAGGGAGATCCCAGCATTCTCAGAAGGAGATCCCAGCATACTCAGAAGATCCCAGCATTACTCAGAGGGAGATCCCAGCATTCTCAGAGGGAGATCCCAGCATACTCAGAAGATCCCAGCATTACTCAGAAGGAGATCCCAGCATTACTCAGAAGGAGATCCCAGCATTACTCAGAGGGAGATCCCAGCATCCTCAAAAGGAGATTCCAGCATTCTCAGAAGGAGATCCCAGCATTACTCAGAGGGAGATCCCAGGCATTACTCAGAGGGAGATCCCAGCATTCTCAGAAAGAGATCCCAGCATTGGCAGAAGGAGTTCCTATCATTCCCAGGAGATCCCAGCATTCTCAGAAGGAGATCCCAGCATACTCAGAAGATCCCAGCATTACTCAGAAGGAGATCCTAGCATTCTCAGAAGGAGATTCCAGCATTCTCAGAAGGAGATCCCAGCATTCTCAAAAGGAGATTCCAGCATTCTCAGAAGGAGATCCCAGCATACTCCGAGGGAGATCCCTACATTCTCATTGTGTTACGACGACAAACAAAGACAAAGACACGAAAAAGAGAAGAAGAAGACATCTTACAGAAGAGAAAAGGGACAAACTTTATGTTCCCAACGAAACAAAGATACAAAGCGACACTGCTTACCAAAAAGAACGCAGCGCTCCTCCACACCTGAGCTAATTAAGAACAGGTAGCACCACGAACGTTGATGGACTGTCTACCTGACAGTCATACCAACTGCAACAAAGACTGTTCTGTATTAACAGTGATTAAACGACTCTCTCCCTTGATCGTTAGACGATTGCGCTGTATAATAAGATTACATAAAATACAATCAAGTACAAAGCAATTTCATATTTGTTTAATTAATTATGTTACATGTTATATATAAACACACACACGCATATATATATATATATATATATATATATATATATATATATATATATATATATATATATGCCAATATAAGTATAGATATACTTAATTATCTATTCTTTTATTTAGTTAATCACATAATTGTGTAATTACTTATTTATCTATTAATTTGTTAATTTCTATTCAGGAAACAGAAGCGACCAAAAGAACCGAAGTATAAAACTATAGATTCCATATATTTTTTTTCTCTGTTGAAAATACCGAAACGGTCAAAACTCATAAACCAATTTAACTGCCATTAGAAAATTAACCAAATTAAATGTTGCACAAAAATCCTAAGACGTTAGTGGGAAAAAAATCCTTTTTGAAGCTGAGACAGATTCAAGGATTCGGAGGTCAGACTTGTGTGTGCGTGTTTGTGTGTGTGTGTGTGTTGTGTGTGTGTAGTCAATGACTTATTCATTTCTAAGACCTGTTCTGATACACGTTGACCCGCGATAACGCAAGTTATAGAATTGGCTTTCGGTAATCGTTGGACTATCGTATATCAATATCTCATCAGTCCTTTATCAAGTATACCTCATTCAAGGTCCTTGGTCAAAGCCTCTCTTAACAAATGGAGAAAAATTACCATGTTTTGTTTTCATTGCCTTCAAGAAAAGTAGCATGCCAAGACAATATATCCTATATATATAGGGGGGGAATATTATATATAAATATATATATAATATATAATATATATTAATTATTATATAATAGATTATATACACACACAATCTACCGTTAAGGAATCGGATACACCATTTACATTATAACCGGGTACCGTTCAGGTCGGTATGGCTACTTTCAGACAGATTGAGCCGTGTAAAAAATAAACAAAACATAAATGAGACATTAGAATGAATGAATGAATGAATGATTGGAAGTTTTCTGGCATCCTGACATCGAAGGTCATTGACGCCGAGAGACAATAGATGAATTTAGGAGTTCATAATATGAGATTAAAAATTCACGTCAGTAAAGATATCGGCGATTCAACTAGATATCCCGGACGCACTTAAATGGACTAATATTCAACAGCCATATGTATTGTCCACGTCAAATTGTCCTGAATGACTTTTGTATTATTATAAACAGGAGAATATATATCTCCCGTCAATTTTAGAGTTAACGCCGATAAAAGTGTTCACTTCAAATACAAGGTTAAATCCCCCCCCCCCTCCCCCACAACAATATTTCGCCTCAGAGGCAATCGTGGGCACAACTTAGGGTCGAACAAGGGTATGTGAGGCATTCCTCAAGGATTTCGGCCATCACCATGCCTCGCATTCATCACTTTCGGACGTGAGAAGAGATAATTCAAAAGCATGAGCGTTTTGAAGTAAGGTGTCGTCACTTTTCCTTTCTGTCACTAGATGGCGTTGATCTGGACTTCGTCGTATCTCTCAGAAGCTGCTGGGTTCTTGGCGGATTGCATTATTTGGGTACTTGTGTTTACGTTTGATTTGCTTTTACGAAAATCAGGTTGTCGAGTCACGTTCTGGGACACTTTCGCCCATTCGGGGCTTAAGACAGTGGAAAGGCGTTGGAGTGATTGGAAAAAGGATAAATAAAGACCCAGAAACTAAAAGATGATGAAGTACAAAGATCTAAATATGGCCCTGAGAGAAACAGCCACAGTTGCACTAAGAAGTTATTGTTGGAGAGGCTAAGCAGCAAGATCGAAGATAGGAAGTGGAGACGGATGTAAAGTAAAAAGACACAAAGTGGAGATGGAAGTAAAGTAAAAAGCTACGATGTGGAGATGGAATTAAAGTAAAAAGCTACAAAGTGGAGATGGAAGTAAAGTAAAAAGCTACAAAGTAGAGATGGAAGTAAAGTAAAAAGCTACAAATTGGAGATGGAAGTCAAGTAAATAGCTACAAAGTGGAGATGAAAGTCAAGTAAAAAGCTACAAAGTGGAGATGGAAGTCAAGTAAGAAGCCACAAAGTGGAGATGGAAATCAAGTAAAAAGACACAAAGTGGAGATGGAAGTCAAGTAAAAAGCTACAAAGTGGAGATGGAAGTCAAGTAAAAAGCTACAAAGTAGAGATGGAAGTAAAGTAAAAAGCTACAAAGTGGAGATGGAAGTAAAGTAAAAAGCCACAAAGTGGAGATGGAAGTCAAGTAAAAAGCCACAAAGTGGAGATGGAAGTAAAGTAAAAAGCTACAAAATATGTGCAGTAAGGAGCTGAAGGGATGATGATGCAAGATCCTTTTAGTAGTGCCTACAGTGCACCACTTCAGATGCACTGACGGCACTACCCATCTACATGGGTTTTTCTTCTGATAGTTTTATAAAAAAAAAAAAATCATGGTCCCCTTTTTTAAGCATGAAATGGATTTTTAAGACTTGCAATTGTGATGAACCATTTCACAATAGTGTGTGCGTGTTTTTTTTAATTGTAGCTTTCGGTAAATATTCACAGCAAATAATAATGAAGCCTTTTATCTTCCATCTGATTGGCGGATTCTGATTAGCATGAGATGCAGCCAATCACGATCAGCGTCGCGCTGATATCGGATGCTGATATTTGGCGTCTGCTCCAAAATACAGTAACTCTCATATGGCAAAGTTCTTGACTGACTCAGTTCATAAGTAATTTGTTTATCCGAGATCAAAAAGGCAGAACCTTTCTAACTTTAAATGCGCCATTGCAGTAGTAGTTTCTTTATGTCTCCATGACTATTTTTCAGTAATGCAGCAATCTGAGAGAGAGAGAGAGAGAGAGAGAGAGAGAGGGTATGTGTGTTGTGGCTTAGGTTAGAACCTTTTCTTGGAATGTTGCTACTGCAGTCATTAAGTATGTATAGTCTCTCTCTCTCTCTCTCTCTCTCTCTCTCTCTCTCTCTTTCACTGACTGATTCAAAATTCCCAACTGTAATGGTACTGAATAACTGGAAGGTTTCTGTTCCTGGCTCTTCGCCCAAATCCTCAGAGAGAGAGAGAGAGAGAGAGAGAGAGAGACCGGTGATTTCTGATGTATAGATGATAATGAACATATATCAATAATTTAAATAACTATTTATTATTCCAATTTAATTATTGTGAAAACTTTTTTTTATGCCGTTAGCTGATGTGCTCGTATCATAAATATTCGTAGTTTTATACGCATTAATTATATTTCTCTATATTTAGAGTAATGATATTTAATAGTATTGTTGTTGGACAATAATGCCAGTAGCATTTTTAGAAATTTGTTTTAAGAAAATAAATAGTTTTTTTATGTAGTATTTAATAGCATTGTTGTTAGACAATGCCAGTAGTATTTTTCGAAATTTGATATAAGAAAATCACAGTAGTTTTTTTTTCTAGGAAATTGTCAGCAAATAATAATTGTTTTAAAAAATCGTCAGACAATATTGGTAGTATTTCAGTAAACCCTTATTACTGAATAAAAGTATTTTTTATATTAATTAGTATAAAATTCCGGAAGTTTTTCCTTTTGAAAATTGTTAACAGCCTTGCAATTTGATACAAGCGAACAGTACCATACGCTTGTAAATCCTTATCAATATCTTAATAACGATAAAATCCGTTGGTCAGTAATTTGTTACAGAAAGATACTTTGAAAGTGTGGATTTTCGCCCCTGTCGTAATATTGGTGAAACACCTCCCCGCCCCCGACGACCCACCCCACTCATCCACAAACACACACACACACACACACACACACACACACACACACACACATATATATATATATATATATATATATATATATATATATATATATATATACATATATGTATGTATATATATGTATATCAAACTCTAAAAAAGCACAATAAATATTTGACATTTACAAATACAAATTAAAACGAGAACTCGAAAGAACACCTACCAAGGTAAGAGTTAAAAAGTGACTAAAAAGGCTGAGAGAAAATTACTCTTTTTAACTCTTACCTTGGTAGGTGTTCCTTTCGAGTTATCGTTTTAATTTGTATTTGTAAATGTCAAATATTTATTGTGCTTTTTTAGAGTTTTTATGTGAGTGAGGATGTTTTAGTATTCATAATATATATGTATATATATATGTATATATATATATAGTATATATATATATATATACACACACACATATATATATATATATATATATATATATATATATATATATATATATATATATATATAAGTTATGTGCAGTCAGGTGTCAGGCTAGCAAAGCTATTCAGCTTCTGCAATTTTGACATGTTATAAAGCTAGGCTTGACAGGCACAGAAAGTACACACTCACACACACACACACAGAATGGAAACTGAGTAAGAATAAATGTCATTTTAATGTCATTTTTTGATCCTGAAAAATAAATCGCTTATGAATTTCAGAAAATTATATATGCTTTCAACGAAGACAATCCATTTAGAAGACAAAAAAATCGAAAAATTAAAAAATTTTATTACCACTTCAGTCAGCACATTATACCAATGAGAGAGAGAGAGAGAGAGAGAGAGAGAGACTGACTCACTAATCAACAAAATAAAATTAACACACGACAAAAAAGGCAACAGAAAACAAATTACAAATTATAAGTAGCGATCGTGATTACGTTTTTAACAAGAACATAACAAACGCATTAAAAGCAACTCGTTCAAGGCACGACAAAATAAAAATTGAGAGAAGAGAGAGAGAGGAAGAGAGGAGAGAGCGAGGAGAGAGACGAGAGAGAGAGAGAGAGAGAGAGAGAGAGAGAGAGAGAGAGAGAGAGAGTAAAACAGACAATGCATGACATGATAGGAGAACAATAAAAGAGAGAAAGAGCCTAAACTTATAAGTAGTAACCATGATTAAGTTTTAGAACAATAAAAAAGACAGAGCCTCAACTTCGTAAGTAAGTAATCATGATTAAGTTTTAGATAAAAAAGCAGCACGTTCAAGGAATGACAAAATAAAAGAGAGAGAGAGAGAGAGAGAGAGAGAGAGAGAAGTAGCGCCAGAAATTATGTTTCTCCTCACAAAAGAAAAAAGAAAAAAAAGCTAAGAAAAAAAGAAAAAAAACCATTAAGATCAACTCGTTCAAAGGCATGACAAAATAGGAGAGAGAGAGAGAGAGAGAGAGAGAGAGAGAGAGAGAGAGAGAGAGAAGGAATCTTTCGGATTAAGATCAACTCTTTCAAAGGCATGAGCAAAATAAGGAGAGAGGAGAAGAGAGATAGAAGATAGGAAGAAGAGAGAGAGAGAGAGAAGTAGCGCCCTATATTATGTTTCTCCTCACGTAAAAAAAAAAAAAAAGCGAAGAAAAATCTTCCGCTCTTTTGAATTGTGTAGAAAAACAACTTCTTCAAGTTTCATGAGATTGCGCAACCGGCGCTGAGCAATCCTGGGATACGGGAAATCGTCCGAAAACTTCCTCTTATCCCGGAATGCTTAACTTTTTTTTTTTTTTTTTTTTTTTTAACTCACGTTGGCAAAAGTTATTGTTGGAAATTTAGGGCAGAAAGGGGGAATAGGAGTTTTCTGTTTCTTTCTCTCTCTCTCTCTCTCTCTTTCTTATTCTTAGTTTCTTTTATTTTTATCGATGGTGGCGCAGGAAATAGGAAACGGCGAATAGAAACAATAAGAAACACGAAAATACGAATAGAAACAATAAAAAAAAGATACGAAAATACGAATAGAAACAAAAGAGAAGAAATAGGGAAAGACGAGTAGAAATGAAATAGAAATACGAAATGCGAATAGAAACAATAAAAAAAATACGGAAATACCAATAGAAACGATAAAAAATACGAAAATACGAATTGAAACAAAATAGAAGAAATACGAAATACGAATATAGAAGCAATAAAAAAATACGAAAATACGAATAGAAGCAAAATAGAAGAAATAAGAAATGCGAATTGAAACAAAATAGAAGAAAAACGAAAAGGCGAATAAAAACAAAATAGAAGAAATACGAAAAGGGGAATAGAAACAAAACAGAAGAAATAAGAAAAGGCGAATAGAAACAAAATAAAAGAAATACGAAAGGGGCGAATAGAAGAAAAGACTGAAAAAAATGCGAAAAGTCGAACAGAAACAAAATAAAAGAAATACGAAAGGGCAAATAGTAAAAAAAGGAAGACTGAAAAAAATACGAAAAGTCGAACAGAAACAAAATAAAAGAAATGCGAAAAGGCGAATACAGACACAAAACACTGAGGTTTCCCCAGATTCTAGCGTTTAGCTTGAGGAAAAGTCATATATCTTGACCATGGCGTGGGGGCCTGTCTGGTTGCAATTATTATATTTTACTCGCATTGGCCAATGATACAATATTGTTTGTTACTGCAAGCACCTCGCGTTAATAAACCCCCCGGGGTTTGTAAACTTTCCCGGGGCACGGATGTCTACGGTAGCATCCGCCATCTTTGTTTACTTCTATTTACATCGCACGGCGCTGGTTGTTTTTCAAGGCCGGTGACCACAGCAAACCAAGACGGTTTTTAGTGGGTCCTGCGCTTTAGGGGGAAACAATTAGGGGGAGACGACATTCAGGCGAAACTCTAGGGAACGTGGGAAGAAATTTGGATACATTTTGTCCAGTAGATGCTATCGACAATATATGATTTCTCTTCCTTGCAGACAAATATGATCAAAACTAGCTCTGAGGAGTATGAGAAATTATTATTATTGTTATTATTATTATTATTAAAAATACTCGTAGTAGCATGATTCAATATATATATATATATATATATATATATATATATATATATATATATAATATAAATCTCTGGAGAGATTTATCTTTAGATATATTGTACTCCCACACATGATTGTGGATTTGTTTCTCCATTGTTTTTTATATATATTTATTATTATTATTATTATTATTATTATTATTATTATTATTATTATTATTATGTGATGAATATTTTCAACTTCATACAGTAGCTTAGAAAAATATTTGTATAAACATGCACAGTGATTTCCTCTTCGAAAACTTAGAGGAGTTCAGGAAAAAAATAATAAAAAAAAACCAATGGGTTTGCCCCGTTCGTTTTACGTCAATTTTACTCAGCTTTCTAACTAATTTCCTCACGTGGTTGTTGTATATATATATATATAATATATATATGTAGATATGTTTTTATATATATATGTATATATATAGTATATATATATATATATAAAATATATATATATATAGATATATATAAAGAGATATATAGAATGTATTCAATACCATTAGCACGCTAACTAACATTCCCAAGAACGGAACTTGGTTAAAGCATTCTTCTTTTGAGAGATTCCCCTTCAGATGAAGTTGCGATCATCTCTTCTGATGGTTCGAATCATTTCCAGATATCGCTTCGGGACATTTGAATAAATGAAATTGACTTCTATGTACACATTTTCACTTGCAGTATCACAGCTGGAATATTGCGTGCCTTTCTTTCATGTATTATCCTTTCAGAATTGAATGGGTTATGGTTAGGTCTTATCACTAGTATACCTGTCCCGTCAAAAATTACGGTGGTTTTCTACGTGATTTTGTTACTGTTTAGGATTTATAATATAACAATTAGATTATGTTATTTTAAGTTTTTATTATTATTATTATTATTATTATTATTATTATTATTATTATTATTATTATTATTATTATTTGCTGTTGTTAAACAGGTAAATTATGTTATTTTAAGTTTTTTGTTTATTAACTTATTTATCATTATTATTATTATTATTATTATTATTATTATTATTATTTGCTGTTGTTAAACAGGTAATTATGTATTACTTTAAGTTTTTTTGTTTTATTTACTTATTTATCAATTATTATTATTATTATTATTATTATTATTATTCTTTATTATTTTATTATTATTATTATTATTATTGTTTGCTGTTGTTAAACAGGTAAATTATGTTATTTTAAGTTTTTTGTTTATTTACTTATTTATCATTATTATTATTATTAATATTATTATTATTATTATTATTTGCTGTCGTTAAACGTGACATTTATTGCAAGTAGAGTAGGCAATGTGAAATTCGAGAACTATTATATTAGGTTACAAAATGACAGTTATTTAACAGAGAACATATTATTATTATTAGAAAAACTCTAGTCGGCTAAGGAGCTGCAGCAATAAGCCACACCTTCACATTTTTCTTAATAGTTTATGAAAACTTCAAATACATCACATTTCGAACGCCTGTCCATCTTCAGATTCTGTAAAGATGAAACAGCTTACATTGCAGTAAAGCAAAAGAATTGCAGGTAACAAATTGCAGATGTATGAAAACAAGGTGTGATCCGACCTCCCACTTACACAAATCTATGGTCAAATAGCGCGCTGTTTCACCAAAGGAAAATTAAAATAAATACGAAATATTTTATTAGAAATAATTGTTCTGCACTGCTTAACATGCACATTATTTATTTTTTACATTTTAATTCTAATGAATAAATCATAAATATCCTATCCTAAATCTCCTGTATCTTTAACTCAACGCGAAACACCTTTTTATGACATTTTTAGTCTTTTCCATAGACCTTTCCTACCAGACCACCCCCCCAAGAAGAACAACAACAAAGTAGTTTATAGGCTTACTCCCCGAGTAAGCGAAAATACATAATTGATTTAAAACCCCTTCTTGCTTACGGGAGAGTTATGCGCATTGAGACCAAGTTTCCCCTTCTCTGCATTATGTCTATGCTGATCTTAGCTCAGCTGCAAACTCTAATTTTTACGCGAAACGGTAAAATCCGGAACGCCATAATTAATGTTGCAAATTCCATGGCAATGCTCCCTTCTGGGGAAGGTTGCAACATTTAATCTTTATTTCATATAAATACGGCGTAACTTCTTGCTCGTAAGGACAAACGCACACATACACACACACACACACACATATATATAGTATATATATATATATATATATATATATATATATTATCTACTATATTATTATATATATATTAATATATATATATATATATATATATACATATTTGTAAACGTAATAGCTACAATGCACTGTTAACTTCTCAAATCTTTTTATCTTTTTTCGTTTTATTTTATTTTATTTTTTTTTTTTTTTGCGTACGCTTGTCACTACAAAGCCTCGAGATCCGACTTCAAAGAAATGTGAAAGAAGTCATGATGTCCGGAGCGAAACGAACAGTGATACCATAATCTGGTAGAAAATGACCAGTTGAATCTACATATTGTGTGTAAATAAATATATATATATATATATATATATATAATATATATATAATATATATATAGATATATATATGAAAAAATTTACACTCAACACTAATGAATGCTGTTTCACATCAACATCTCTGAAACTCCTTTAACGAACGACCACAGCCAGCGCAGCCCACTAGTAGTACGTAGCAAAAATATGACGACACTCTCGGCCCGTATATATATTTACCCCGTTATCAGTGCTTCAGTTTCCCCAATCTCGCAATTACCTATCGTGATTCAGACGTTCAAGGTGTCTTATTGACGAAATGTTCAAATGGCCGAAAGCTTTCTCCCTCCCTCCCTCTCACTCACTCTGTCTGTCTGTCGTTCCTGCTATAATCATCGTCACTGCATCGATAGATTCTTTAAATTGCCGTCAATTCGCGGAAAGAAATATAGATGTAACGGCACCATTGCAACCGATATAGAAAACAGTTACCGACGTAATGGTCGGGACTAGCAACTTATGCTTTCTTAGGAAGTTTGCATATTCCTTTTCCTTAGATTGATTGAATGGCCCGATTTTTACGTTGTGATTAGGTATTCCTCCGCCCGTCGCGTCTCCTTTTATGACCTTAGTCATTGCGACGCAAATTGACTTAGTCGGTCAAATGTTCATCACGTACTGCCATCGTCTCTCCGTTTGGACTTGATGATATAAATATTAATTACAATAATTATAAATAGTATGTTGATTAAAGTTGATTTAATCATGCATTTTCTATCTTTTGCATTCCCAAGAATCACTTTCTTAACTTTTATCTTTCTCTCTCTCTCTCTCTCGATCGATCTTGTCATGCCTTGAACAAACAGGTTAGTTTTTTTTAACCTAACCTCGTTCCCTCCTTCTAATTTTATCATCCACCCCACACCAGCGATTGTTTGGTTGCCTTATTTTGTCGCGTGTTATTTTGCTAGTTAACGAGTCTCTCTCTCACACACAAAACTTTATGAATATCTTGTTCTCTTTTCCTTTCTGAGATTGTGTAAATCTTCATTATCGTTGATTTTATGACATTGCAAAAGAAAAGTTCTCTCGTTGTCACGAATTACACGTTCATATATCACCTATATGGTATCCCAAAGGAAAATAAATTCATTAATAAACGCGATGTACAAATGCACATTGCATGATCATAGATAACCTTGAAAGCGTAATAAAAGGTAATGAAAAACGCAATATAGAACAAATCACTTTTGCAGTTCGCATACGTAAATAAACATTCCCCGTCTCCTCGTACACATACGCAGTCCAAGCATCCTGGAAATGGATATAAATATGTGAAAGCACAGAAATGTATCCTATATACGCATTCGCAGCGCTCGTAAATACCAGCGGTTCCATCATATCCATTTTATTTAGAAATATCTATACAGATGTGCATATATGTGGAATACGGCTGTATTACATACCCGAACCATCAACATTTTGAGAGAGAGAGAAAAAAAAAAAAACCTCCGTTGGCTATATTCAAAAGGACGGTCAACAATGAACATAACGACCGTCTGTCAAATTCTGAACTGTCCCGACAGAGCAAATGAATTTGCCAGAGTCCCTGCACGCGCGAGCGCGCCCACACACATACATACACATGCATGTATATATATATATATATATATTACACACACACATATGAATAACTGTATTTAGTGTGAAATAATTTTATCATATTTTTGCTGTCTCTTTTTCTGATTCTTTATGACTGACACACACACACGCTACATATATATATATATATACATTATATATATATATATATTAATATATATTTTATATATATATATATATTTATATATATATATGTTATATATATACATTTAGCTAAGGCTATTGGGAAAAATGAAAGGAGTACCAAGGGCTTTCCTGTTATTTCAACACATTTTCGGGGTACAATGCTAAAGCAAACACGCACACACACACATATATATACATATATATATAATATATATATCGATATATATATATATATATATATATATTATATAAATATTATGCATACATAATGTGAGTGTAGATAGATAAGATACACATATATACATACACGTGTGTATATAATTATAATTATATATATATATAATGTATATATATATATAATATATATATATATTATATATCTATATCTGCTTGTGTGTCTATACGTAAATATGTGTGTAAATGTAAACCTTTCCTCCTTCACAAGCAACTATATCACATACACACACACACACACACACACACAGTCTGACCTGCCGCCGTCTCCAAAATTCCCTAACTCGGGCACGATAAACAGTGTGTGTGTGTGTGTGTGTTCCTATAGCCGAAAGTTATGCCCCGCAGACATGCAAAGGTCTGAGGGCTCTAAACTCTGAAGTTACGATGTCCGAGGACTTCTATCGATTAAGTCCCACCTTCCGAAACTGACGAAGTCCCCTGTCAGTTTTGGTGGCGGTTCGCGTGAGTCCTGGTCAGTCAGCCCTGTCTCATCATGGCTTCATTTTAACTACCGTTTTTTTTTTTTTATATTAATTTATTATTATTATTATTTTTCTGCTTTTCTCTCAAATACCTTCCGCCCGTTTAGGATCTGGGGCGCAGCGGCGACTTTTGCCACATGCTAATGCTTTGACAAAGAGCATATAAAGTGGAAGTGGGGTGTTCGTGTGAGTTTTACAATTTATCAGGAATATTTACATTTAATGAAATGTTACGGTTCAACAACGGTAATTCTTCATGTGCTGATATACTCGAACACGCAAATATATTATATATATAATATATATATATATATTATTATATATATATATATACATATATATATATATAAGATTATATTATAGATATATAATTTATATATAAAATTAGCCGGTATATTCTTATACCAGATCAAAACATAAATGTAATTAGATTTGTATTTGAGAACAATTTATTTTCAAGAGATCGACGCAAGGATAGCAAAGTATGAAAATGTTTAAAAATACATTATATTCATGTATATCTATACATATACATTAAATACATAATGTATATATACATATATATACATTCACACTTTTCTCTCCTTGCATCGATCACTCTTCAGTTTTTTTTTCTTCTCAAATACAAGTAAATTTACATTTATATGTTTATCCGGTATAAGAAGTAAAACCTAATTGTTTTTGTTGGCAATATCACTCAAATCATTTATCATTTAAGAAAAATACGGATACGCAGACTTTCTTATCAATAAACAAATAAATAAGATTACGTACACTCGTATCCGTACATGTGCAAATAAATAAGAACTTTATATCACTTGCGTAATTTGCGTCAATAAATCCTCGTCATTTGAAATGCTTCTTAACAATTACCAAGGGTAATGAAATAGCTCGTAAAAAAAAAAAAAAGGCTTCCCCCTCCTTTTTTTTTTTTTTGTGGGCTACCTGCGTCGGTCCATATAAGACAGGTGTTAACGATAGCTTTACCTGTGACAGAATATGTTAATGAAACGAAATATTAACTCCTCGTAGTTCACGAAATTGCAGATGCGAAATGATAGGCCCGAGTGATTTTTCACTTTAAAAATTTGATTAAGTTCCTCGCATAATAATAATAATAAATGAGATTATTGTATCTCTTCACTACAGCAACAGTAAATAACAAATAACAATTATAATTTGATCATTTTGTATCAGAAAACGTGTATTTCGATCACTTTGCACCGGGAAGTTCCGTCAATTGCAGTCTATCACTTCATACTTTTCACTAGTACCACCATTACCGTCGTGACTGTTAATTCGTATAATAATAAAACACTGAGGCCTACGAACTATGGCTCTATACTGACACCCGCATTATTTCAACGGTCGTCGTCGGTATACCTTTGTATATAGCCATTCAGCGAAACGAACTGTTTACAAACATTGCCTCGGCAACTCAGACGTCGTTTGGACAAGAAAACTCAACTTCACGTTATACATTTTGCTGGTCCGCTCGCTCTCCAGCCTTGTCCATCTTCAGCGCAGCCCCATTCTTACCTGCGAAAGACGGGAGAGAGAGAGAGAGAGAGAGAGAGAGGGAGAAAGAGAGAGAGAAAGAGGGAGAGACCGACCCTGCATCACCCCCAACCTCATGTGACCTAATGCCACCTCTCCCAGGACTCACCTGGGCGGAAACAATCAATATCAGGAATCAGCGTTAATTTTTACGTTGGGACTTTCTTGACGAACGGCAGAGAAAGAGAGACAGAATGGCTTCCGTATTTGTTTTTCGAGTCCTGGAAGCTTTATTTACGCTGCAAATTTCGTTACCACATGAGCCCGGTTTGGTAGCACATGTGGGTGTGTGTGTGTGTGTGTGTGAGTGTGGAGGGTCAGAAAGGCGCGATCTGCTCAGGTAGTCTCTCTCTCTCTCCCTCTTTCTCTCTCGCTCGACTCACCGGGAATGGACGAGTTGCCAGGTCTCGCCAGCATAACCCAAAAGCTAGACTCTCCCCCCCCCCTTCATTCCCCCTCCCCCACTTCCTCGCTCCTGCCTCCCCCTCTCTGCCTCCCTTCCTCACCCCCACAAATGCACACCAACCAAAACAGTTTATAATAGTGTGTTTTGTGTCGACTGGTGAGGTCCATTAGACCTATAATATATGGATGTTATGAAAAGTTTATTCTGTTTGCGAATATTGGCAACTCAGGGAAACGAAATGAATTTTGTAAATCAGATCTGAAGACTGTTCCAGTTATTAACGGACCTCAAGCCTTCTCAAGGGGTTCCTCTGTCTTTGCCTAAATGCCAAGGCCACGGGTGTATCAACAGTGATTTGAATTCTATTCGTAAAAGACCGACACCAGGACCATTTGTTGATATTTCTTAACATGATGGATTTTAAAATACGTGATCGAAGAACCCCAGTTTTAGTGGTCACTTCAGTATAAATCCCTCCCCCACCCTGCTATTCCACTTACCTCCATCCCTCCCTCCCCCCCTCGTCCCCCATCCTTCTCTCTTTCTTGCTGTCTCCCGCCGTCTCCTCCTACCCCCTACATGGAGGGAACTAGTTGGCGGATGTGGAACTTATGTTCCATTATTTATTTTATAAGGTAATACATTTGTGCATCTTTTTTATTACGCATATCATTGCTGTCGTCACATAAACCACCCGTGAGTAGAAGAGGTCGCCCCGAATTGCGAAAGCGACGCCAGAAAATAGAATTCTGTAAAAGAGTAATCGGCAGCGTGTATTTGAGTAGTAGAGACAAACTACGAGAGACGATGAGTTCAGTTCACGTTCAACGTTCAAGCGGGAAGCTGTTGTACGGGATTTATTTTCCGACGTTGGTGCTTTGGGGCCCCTCTCGGTGTTGTCAAAAGCAGTGATCCAAGTTCTCAATTGAGTGTTGGTCGTTGGCGAACCCGACTTGAGAGTATTAAGGGGGAGTGGAATTTTAATGGCGTTGGAGTTTTGAGTTTTGAAACGATATACCACTGGTTTTGAAACAAGTGCGTGGAGTAAAGAAAGACAAGTTAAAAAAATAGAGTTCAGTGTTGGCAGGACCAGTGTCTGCCAACACTAACCCCCCTAGAGGCGCTTTTTTTTTTATCGCAGGTAAGTGGGATTTTTCAACGTTGTGCTCTGCTTGATGATGGTGATAATCCTCCACTTTACATATATTGGTGCATTTTAGATTCGACTGTGATTTCGGTGTAACCCTCCACACCCATCCTCCTCCTCCTCCTCCTGCTCTTGCCTCTCCTCCACCCACTGGCCATGCTCCTATCCCTTCACCCCCAGAAGCTCCTCTCACAGAACAACTAAACTCTATATTACACGTCTTGTAGACGGACGGACTCACTCCCCTACCAATTCAGATTTATCCTGATTTAGTGTCTGGGCCCCATTGCCTTACTACGCTATCCTCTGCCTCGCTCGCGGCTCTTATTTCGTTGCCCCGTGCTGTCGTACACTACACTGAAGTTTGTTAGAACTTGGGCCATTTCTTCTATTTTTAGGTTACTTTGTTTCCACGGCGCGTGCAGCCTCTATCCATGCGTTCAGTGTATGAAAAATCCCGGATGCCATGCCATTAAAATGCTTTCGAAATTCTAAATAACATGTATAGGTTGTAATGCCAGCAGAATTAACGAACGTACTTCACTCCTGTCAACTGATACAAGGCACTAATTTAGCAATAGCGAAAACCTGACCCGTAAATTACATGATTGGTTGGTGCCGAGAACGTTACACACACCAGGCAGAGGCAGCCGTAAGACGGGACTGCTCAACAGTTGGAACCGAGTACGGCAGGCGTCCGTCCACTCCAGGTGAACAGCCAAAGCATGCTACATGACAGGTAACATTATGGAAGACTTATAAAGCTTATAGTCAAGAAAATGAGAAACTTTTTCTCAAGTGGACGTTTTCTCGTCTTCATGAGAAGCTAGTTGCCTTTGACAGCTTAGAATTTCTCCTCTCTTCAGGCCATGCTTTTAAGATTAGTAATTCAGCTCACATTCATCGTGCACGTTCGCTGTCAGTGAACTTTTAAAAAGTAGGAAAATGGCAAGAAGTTTCTCAGCGCTGATGCAATCGCTACGTCAGCGATGTCGAGTTCGGTAGGGTGGTGGTAGCAGCGTTGACTTGAAAAAAGGCCCGGTACTCTCGCCACCTGCCTTACCGTAGACCTATTTACCGAAGTGAAAAAGTGTGGGATTTCCTCCCCAATACATCTTTTCAATTGACAAACATTGACTGAGCGCTGTCGCTCACCCTTTCTCTTATTTCTTCTTTCCCTTTTTGGACTACTTAAGATTACGGGCAAGGGCTAATAACCAAAGACAACCCCTTTATCTGTGATTCATCATGCCCAGATAATACTGCAGCGCGGAAAAGATGAATAGTATGCTGCAAGCGGAAATAAGTCATCATAGGTTATTCCTCCCCCATAACTGAAACCATGGAATAGCTGTGTAATCAAGAAACGCAATCGAAATGCAAATGGGAATATAAATTGAACAACTTTGCTGTTCATGAAGCGGGGGTGGGGAAGGGGGGGGGGGGTTGTTTAGCCTATCGATGTCGGTGCGAGGTGCCAGGCTATTGCTGGCTACAGATAAGAAAGCCACTAATCATGGTTGACGTAACGTTTTGTGATGCAGCCTTGAATGTCAATTCGTGCGAGTGTATTACTCGACTTTTATTTTTTCGTGTGTCTGTCGCTATTGTCTTATCACCGACGCATTTAGGTTCACACTCGTGTGCTTTGTCGATTTATTTGCGTGCAATAAAATGCAACACATAGTCACGTCTTCGTCACCGACGTATTTAAGTTATTTCGGGCAGCTCCAGCAGCAAGAGCCCTTGTTGGTTGGTATAAGGCCACCAGCAGCAGCAGCAGCTTATTCGGCCACCAACCGACCGACCAGCCATTTAGGTGTGTGTCATTGATCGTATGTGAAAAAAGACGAAGTCGATTGCGTATTATCATTAGTCATACTGGTCACCGACGCATCTAGGTTACAGGATCGCGTGTGCAAAGAGGCTTAATTTGGACGCTTTAAAAACAGTAAACAAAACCAAAATCGGCGGCGAGCTGACTTGAAGTCAACACGCTCATCATTTTATGCATTAAAGGCAGCCTGGCCGGTTTGCCTCCGCTTGCATGGGCGCAGTCTGTGCCAATTACATTTTGGGGATATCTACCTGTTGGCGGTTGTAGGACTCGCACTCCGACCACCGACCCCCGCTCTAGAGAAAGAGCGACGAGGCTGGTCGGGACTCGGTAGGGTGTCGGGTTGGGGAGGAGGGGTAGGAAGGAGGTCCGGCGCAAAGCATTCAAAAAGTTGTATTGTGGGCGGTGACGATTGTTATGATCACATGGGGGTTGGGTTGGGTGGGGGGGAGGAGGATGAAGGGGACTTCCATCGATTGATTTCTGGAAGAAATCTATCCGGTGATGAGTTTATTCACTCAGCCGGGGACTTCTGACGCTAGAATAATGATGTCTCCATTTTCCCTACGAGTACAGAAATGTTGTCGCGGGACAGAGTTCCGTTGTCTTATCGCTACGCCATCACACACACAGCGATCCGAGTTCCGGTAGCGCCGTTTTTCATAAGAAAATGGTACATCAATAGTCGATATTGACCTTATCGACCGCAGCTGCAACTGCCATGTATTGGAAGTTAACGAACTCGCTCAAGAAAACTTGCTTACCGTTAACTTAAATTATTTTTTTTTTAACGAAATGTACAGATTGTTGAATACTGTTGGGAATTGATTTTCACTATGAAAAATTAAAGGGTAGAGAGCAATTTCATATATGGTGTGCGCCCGCTCGCCCGTGTGTATAATACACGAATATTGATGGGCATAAAAGATGTTTCTTGTCCGCTTAATATTTTATCGCCAATTTACATCGACCAGAACAGTAGCGCACTGGAGTTGTTGGTTATTTAGGGGTGACGGGGAGGAGGGGGCTGCTGAGAAGCAGGGTCCGGTCCGTTGGCTTTCATTGTGTTGTAGCGATCGGATTCCTCCTCCTGGTTGTGAAGTTGTAGAAAACTGTACGTATACCTGACATTTAGGAGAACCCAGTAGTTTGTGAATAATTGATGTCGGTGTCCCTTCCCCTGGTATTTCTTTTGTTTCATTTTATTCCTTGTCTCCACCTCACTTTCTCAAAAGGGATTTTTTTTTTTTTTTTCCCGTAACCCACCGGGTTTACTCGGAGACGTTCAGGCAGACCGTTGTGTATACAGATGCCAACATTTATTTTCTAACGAAAGTCTGGCGTAACAACAGCTATGGTCAGCGACGCAAAGTAAAGTAGAGATGTGATTAGTTCAATCATAATATTCCCAGTTCTTATAGTTCAATATACGTTGTAGCTAAGACGTGTTTTGAAATTACGCATTTTATACGAGACTTGAAGCAAGTCGAAGAATAAAGAAATAGACCTATTATGGAATAGTATGTATCAACGGATGAAGTAACATGAGATAGAAAAACGTTTAATGAGGTCGAGTCTTTCAAATTGTTAAGGAACAGTGATACCCAATACAGATTCTCTCGAGTTGGAGGAGTTGGTACTAGACTGAAAAAGGGCAAATCAAACATTGGGTCAGGCTGATTAAGATTAGAAGTCAAATAGACTTACACTGCATGATAACTAGATTTATACATATTAGTACGATCTCCGTTATACGGACATGAATCACGTTATGATAATGAAACTAAAAGATTCTGTTTTGTCATAGTTGAAAGTAAGAAGTCCCATGACAGGATAGAATGTTAAATAAATGGCTCGAGAAAAATCGGGGAAGTTTCGTATGTACGGTAGATGAGATACTGTCGAACGGGAGGTGGAGATGGCAAGAACAGTAATTGATTGTCAGATGGGTTCTTGAGGGCACCGGGGATGGCAGAAGACCCAGTTGAGACGGGGAAGCTGAGGTGAAATCACAAAAGACTCGACGGGTAGTATATACTCGTATCCGAGCGTGTTCCTCCAGATTACTAGTATGCTGTATAGAAGTATTTTATCGACAGGTGTTGTTGACCTTATCTGTGTCGTCATGTGGACTCGCAATGGGAGATTACAATTTGAATGCGTAAAAAAAAATAGGAAAAGAAGAAAAAGTTTGTCTGCTATCTGTAACGAAACTGGGATGAGAGAGAGAACGCAAATAATATCTATTTATTTTATAACTTTCTATGGAAGAAAACTGCTACGACGTCTTCGTATATTAAGCACATTGGAGTCTTCGGCGTCGAAGACGAGCTGCCAGCCAAACCGTCACCACCAGTCGGCAGTCGGTGACGCAATGGCTTCGAAGCGTAACGCGTATAGGAAATAAGCAAAGATCTTACAGCTTCCTATATACTATTAATGATTTCTGAGAAGACGAATACCGTTATCGCGCGAAATAATGCCTTACCTTTTGTCATCTATATGAAATTATGCTCAGAAGAATGTATTTACAAGAGAATCTCATCTCACGAACGTTATACAAATTCAAGGAAACGGTATATTGTAACTCGGCCGATAAATAGAATAAGATGATTTGAGGAGAGACTGTGAGATGAAGAGGAAGATTAGGTATCTTAAAATAATTTGTTTTGCTCAGATGAGGCCTGTTTTTGTGTCAGCCCTCAGTCGCAGTAAGCGGACAAAAGGCTTTAGCTGTTACTGAATGAGAATAAACAGTATTCGCGCAAATGAACGGGATCCATATATAAGCATTGTTATCAGTTCGACTTTCTATTACTGTTAGATTGTATAGCGGTCTTTGCAAGCTCTTACCCTCTGTTCTTGTTGAAAGATATTATTGCCAGTGTTGATAGAATTTTTCAATGTCTGTACATGTATTATTAGTGTTGCCGTGAAACTGTACTTCATCTCATATTACGGTACTTCTATTTATCGCGTGTTTGAATTTTCCTACTTTTCTAGAGCAGTGCATTGAAAGTTCGGAAGTTTGCAGAGCTACCTTCGTCGAGAATAGTGCCATACTTGGTTCTGTTTCTTATCGGCGTTAGAACCTTGTTGAATAGAGTATATATTGTATTGTTAAGAGCCTTTTGTACTTGAAACCGACGGCGGTACCCAGGTCTTTGCTCATTACTACAGTAGCAAGCGTTCGTTGACATTTATCGAACCTTGAAATAGATCCCTCGTTAATAATCGAAAGGTTAACGCTCTCTCTCTCTCTCTCTCTCTCTCTCTCTCTCTCTCTCTCTCTCTCTCTCTCTCTCTCTCTCTCTCTCGGCAACTTATGACGCCTTTTAGATTTTATTGGGATTTATCCTCGAAGGTCGTAAGGTGTTTACTTAAGTTTATTATTGCATACAATTTTATGACTTTTGACCGAGAACATTCGTCAGCATTGAGGCCAGATGATTCTGTTCTCCTAATGAAGCGTACGGCAAACACTGAACGAGAGATGCTAAAATAATGACGTGTATCTCGCGGGAGATGTGAAAGAAGGCAACAACGGCAGCAACCCGCCCTTCTGCTGCTCTTTCCCAGAAACGTTTTTTAGACTTATAAATTGACTGGGTCCTTCCTCTCTCAACATCTTGGCTTGAAAAAACCTTTTTACCGGAGTCATTGCTTACTCAAGCGGCTGTGTGTATGTAGTGGAGGTGAGTCTCTCTCTCTCTCTCTCTCTCTCTCTCTCTCTCTCTCTCTCTCTCTCTCCTTACCCCTTTCCTTATACTCCATTGGCCTCTCTTATACTCCTCGATCTTCGGCTGTCCGAAATTATATGAAAATTCGGCTGAAATACTACGGGCAATTGAAAAAAAAGTATATATATTTTTTTCCGACGCTCTAACGGGGTCCCGCTCTTTGCTCGTAAGGGAATCATAAAAATGAAGG
Source organism: Macrobrachium nipponense (assembly GCF_015104395.2). NCBI lineage: Eukaryota > Metazoa > Arthropoda > Malacostraca > Decapoda > Palaemonidae > Macrobrachium > Macrobrachium nipponense. Next base: position 13,254,328 of record NC_061092.1, on the reverse strand, counting down.
CGCAGTCTCGGGGAAGTTTTGGCTAGATAACACTGTTTTGGAGTATTGCTCTGGGCTAAATCTGCGATTACTTATTATACTTCTTTTTTTAGTCTTTATTTTCTCGTGAATACGGAGGAAGACTTGATCGTAAACGGGTTATAATAGAGGGCCGGTGAACTTATTTAATTATTATGATTTTTCCTTTTTTTGGGGGGGGGGGGGGGGGAGGGGGGGGGGTTGGATATCTAAAGGGTGGAAGAACCCATAAGATGTAAATTGATAGGCCTACGCTGTGACACTTTTATTGTTTTTGTCTGCTGTACGATCTTAGCGGTATCTTGTAATTTTCTTGAATATGATTAATAGTAGTGAATTGAGTTGTTATTATTTTGTGGCATTTTATATGAAATGCATTTTGTGCGTTATTGGGGAAAAAAATAGCAGAAGTGAAAATTGTTTTTACGTACTTCAATTCGTTATTTTTTATTATTTTTTCCAACTTAAGCGCTGGGTATTATAAGGGTAATCTAAACTGTTTCATCTTATGTACATTAAACACGAAAATATCTAAAGATATTATTATTTTTTCCCGGCGAGGTTAGGCCTAATTCTAAGCCCGTCCTTTTTTGGAGGATCAACTAGACCAAGGTCTAGTCGAAGAGGCTAGGACCCTCATAGACCCTGGGCTTATCTCACGATTTTAATCTGGGAGAACATCGCCTAGCCCTGGGCTCGGCTAAAGAAGTTGGGCTTGGGTTTTGATGAAGAGAAGCAGACTGTATCTAAGGGCGTAATTTTATAGGCCTATCAATTAAGCGTACATTATAACTAATTCAATTTTTTTTTATCTGGTAATTGCGCTGTCTAGGAATAAGATATAGTACTATGCTTTAGACGACTAAAGATATAGTATTGGCTTCCGTCTGCAATGTAATATTTGAATGGTTGATTGATTCCTGTAAGCTGACATTGCAACGAGTTTGTTCATCGACGCTATAATATTTGTATGGAAAAGAATTTTTGTATCTGGTAATTGCGCTGTCTAGGAGTAAGATATAGTACTATGCTTTTGAGAATAAAGATATAATATTGGCCTCCGTCTGCAATGTAATATTTGAATTGTTGGTTGATTCCTATAAACTGGCATTGCAACGAGTTTGTTCCTCGACTAATATTTGTGAAGAAAAGAAAAAAAAGCGTAGGGTCGCGCTATGGGTTTAGAAACCGTGGTGGCATAAGGACCGCTGATGTAACAGGCAACAACAATGTGTGCTATATTGATTCGCCTCAGAGCTCTTCGCTGAGTTGACCGCGTAACCGCAATTTGGCATGGAAATGACAAAAATCACGTTTACATGCTGATTTGATACCGCCTAGAAGTAAGCGAAGTATAACTGGTGATCGCTTTATCGAGGTTCTGTGTAGCTTAGTGTCTTTTCAAACTTTTTATTTTTTTTTTTTTTTTTTTTATTTAACGCCCCGCATTGTTTTTCCAAAGGAACTCTGCCGCAGCTGTTTAACCAGATATCGTGTTGCCTAAACATTAGCCGTGCGACTTACGCTGGTGGCTGTCGTGTAGAAACCAAAGCCCTTATTTATGAATAATTATGAATATGGACGTAGGCTACCGTCCAGAGAATGAATAGTGAATTAGTCAAGACTTGTAATGTCTGTTTATCATATTAATAAATTACCCTTCTTTTCAGCACTTTCGATCTTACCGTAGATACCGAAGACATGTTGAAGAGGGATCTCTCTCTCTCTCTCTCTCTCTCTCTCTCTCTCTCTCTCTCTCTCTCTCTCGAGAAGTGACACGCATGGACGGAAAAGGAATGAAATCAATTGTGGGGGAATACCGGTCGTTTTCTTTGCAATGCAAAAGAACTATACCGTATCCGAGATTAGAAATCCGGCAATTAAAACTTTTATTTTGGTCGGGGTCGGTAAGTTTTTCCTCGGTTGGTTCTTCTAACCTTCCTCCTCCCCTCTCTTATCCATTTCCCCCCCATTGAAGTGTGCAACGCTCTCTCTCTCTCTCTCTCTCTCTCTCTCTCTCTCTCTCTCTCTCTCTCTCTCTCTCTCTCTCTCTCTCCTGCATAGCCCCTGATCACTGCGGGTAAATCACATATCGGACGATTAATGGCGTAGTGTAATTATAATCTCAGATTCTTGTTTTGATCACTGCTGTATTTCACAGTTACACATCAATCTTTGTGAGTTTTTGCTCCAATTTTTTTTAATATACTTGGTATAGTAGTATGCAAATGAGGGTTCCATATTTAGGAGTGATTACACGTCGTCAGCGGGTCAGGACTATGCGGGCAGTTATTAGTGAGCATCGCAGCTATCATAGTGGTAGAGTAGTACCATTATTCCTCCAAGAGTAGTACTATTTTTATAGTAGCAGATTCATGTCGCTCGTCAAAAGAGCCATTTGTGTCCCAGTCTGTATATTTTTACGAGGCCATTATGGGCCCGTATGAGGGATTTTTAGGAAGTGTGGAGGTTGGTTGAAAAGAATGAATGCATACGGGCTGCTTACGGAAAATTGTACGGGAATTATCTACCTACATACGAACTACGATTGATGTAATTGCTGGTACTCTCTCTCTCTCTCTCTCTCTCTCTCTCTCTCTCTCTCTCTCTCTCTCTCTCTCTCTCTCTCTCTCTCATTCATGCCGTATCTAATTTAGCATAAGAAGCGGATACGAATTACTCCTTTAATTTTTTTTCGCGCATATTTGCAGCTGTGCCAGGCGTGTTTTGTTATTTTATAAGACTAACATATATTTGTTTTTAATGATAAAGTAAACGCTTCGCACCGTCTTTGAACGGCTCCTGGCGGCCATGAGGGTCTTTCTCGGTATTTTTATGATGGTTAGACCTGTTTTTTTATTTTTATTTTTAGTGGACGTTGGTTTATTTATTTTTATTGTCGGCATTGTAGGGGAGACAGCTATATAGGTACTCGAGCGCGTGAATTTGGCAGGTACGGTTAGGCGTATGGTCCACATTGCTGCACGTGGCGAAAGTACCTGAAGAATAATGATGATTAGCGAGAAGGATTGATTTTGGATTTGGTGATTAATTCGTTCAACTGAAGATTCAGCATCAAAGGTCTTCAGCGACTGTGATGGTGGACGGGTAAGGGGGGGGGGGGGTGGGGGGGGGAAGAGTAGATTTATGCTGTTGATTAGGGAAGAAGGTAAAAATTTGTGCCTATTAGAGGCCCACAGAAAATCATGCGTTCAACCTTTATATATAATTTATTTATAGTATATATAGTTATCTATTATATATTATATATATTATATATATCGATATATCTATATATATAGAGATATATATATATGATCTATATATATCTATATATTCTAGATTAATATATAATAAATAAATATTATATATATATATCTCTATATATTATATATATATATATAGAATATATATAATATATAATAATAATATAATATATATAATATATATAAACGATATATATAATATAAATATATATGTCCTGTGACATTTCTCAAGTCCTAATATTCTCTAGTCTAAAAAGAGTATAGGGAACCAGAAGCCGAAAAAAAAAAAAAAAAAAAAAAAAAATCCACAGCCTGTTAGCAGAAGAAGAAGAAGAAAAAAAGACAGGTCGGCGAGAATATCGCCATCTTTTTCCCTTTTGATTTCTAACGGTTCTAGATGAGTCATTGTACTACATATTCCTGTCATCGATACCAAACGGTTACTTCCGTCAGTACAGATTTTGTTGTTGTTTTAACGTTTCCCAGTTGTGCATGAATTTACGTCAACTTGCTTATTGATAGTTTAAAAAAAATTAAATAAAAAAACGGCCTTTTGAAAATAACCCGGATAAGGCAACTTACGTGCGGCAAGATCAGAAGGATTGGAGAGTTGTGTTAAGAAGGAATAGAATAAGAGGGGAGGACGCGAAAGAGAGGACATAGAGTGATGGAAGAAGAAGAAGGAGAGAGGGAACACGCGGGAATAGGGAGGACGGAAGCAGAATTAAAATAGACAGACGGTCAGAGACGGATTAGCGTGGAAGGTCGCGATCGCCAACGGAAGACGCCGGACTTTGAAGAAGTAATATATTGTAATTTTAATGCAGTGGCTGATTGATGGATCGACTCGATATGCTGACTTGATAAACAGCAGAAGACAGCGTCGCTGAAAACGCCTTTTAAATTTACTTAAAAGTATCTCAAGCTTAGCCATTTTTTTTTTTTTTTTAAGATGAAATGATCGCGATGGTAATGGTATTTGTATTGTATAAGATTTATGAGAAGTAGTAACGATGGGAAATGAGCCGCGGCGTGATATATTATTACCTGTATCGTGAAGAATCACGAACGTTACGTGAAAATCAAGACCTCCCTAAAAGTGATTTCGATATTGCCAGATGAGGAAACAATATTCTTCGAGGGCGCTCGCTCAGTATTGGGTCAAAGATGTCCATGTGCGCTCTCTCTCTCTCTCTCTCTCTCTCTCTCTCTCTCTCTCTCTCTCTCTCTCTCTCTCTCTCTCTCACGGGGAGATTATACCTTTGATAAGGGTGGGCTTTGGATGCATATCGAGGACCTCCTCCTCCTCCTCCTCCTTAATCCTCCTCCTCCTCCTCCTCCTCCTCCTCTCTACATCTGCATGTGGATTCGCCCCTTTCCCTTTCCCTCTTCTGATACGATTGGGCGAATCTCCCCCCGTCCGTCATTAAATATTCATGATGTATGATTCAATACTGTTTCGCCAATTCATCGTCAGGTCGCGTCATTTGCATTCATATTATTGTTCTCTCTCTCTCTCTCTCTCTCTCTCTCTCTCTCTCTCTCTCTCTCTCTGGGGAGATGCGTGCGCGCAATTTACGGGAGTATATAAGAGATTTAATTAAGTAACAGATTTTGATTTCGGGAACCGAATATTTACACGTCTGTGGTTCCCGTAGATTTTTCCAAATAACATTAGCTATATTATTTTTTGGGTAAAAAAATTATAAATAATATATTTTTTCACTTACAAACTTAAATAACAATCCTAGTCCGCTCCATAGACTTTTGACGCCAACATGGAAAGGAGTAGATTACTTACCGTAGTTTTCATTAATGCAGGAATGTTAAGAACCCTTTACTTTCAATTAAGTAAATAAGGGGGAAAGGGGACGGGGTCAAGGACACTTATAAAATATTGTATTAGTCCAGGCTTGACTTAGAATTATAAGTAAATGGGTTGTAGAAAGAGAGATGGGGACGGAGAATAAATATGATAAGAGTATTCAATAATCGGGTAAGGCTTACTTGGAATTATAAGTAAATAGGGTGGAGAATTAGAATTTATGACGGGGACGCTTATAGAATACTTTAGAATATTATGCAGTCGGAATTATAAATAAACAGGTCATACAAAAATAGGTGGGGACGAAGTGACTAACAGAATATTGTACATATATATAAACGGTCAGGGTTTTACTTATCATTATTATAAGTAATATTTTATAAACGGTCAAGGCTTTTCCTAGCATTATAAGTAAACAGGCTATTATACAAGGAGAGGTGGGGACGGAGACATTGAGAGAATATTATCTCATCAATCAAGACTCTACTTAAAATTATTATAAGTAATATTTTACAAACGGTCAAGGCTTTACTTGAAATTATAAGTAAACAGGCTATTATACAAAGAGAGGTGGGGACGGAGACATTGAGAGAGAATATTATCTCATCAATCGAGGCTCTACTTGGAGTTCTTATAAGTAAATTGAGCGGAGAAAGACGGATGGGACGAGAAAGGACACTTAAAAAAAAAAAAAAAAAAAAAGTCATTCGTAACAGGTGAAGGTTCCGTACACATTTCCCCCCCCGAGTGTTACATTACTTCAACATTTTCCTGGTGTCATTCTCACCCTGCATCAAATCTCCCAAAATTTTGTCGAGTCATTTTAAGTTACGGGCGTCCACGAAGGATTTTTTTTTTTTTAACATGTTGGGGGGGGGGGGGGGCTGGGGGGGGGGGGGGGGCATTGCCTCATCGGCTGACAACAGGCTTCGTGCGTCTTCTTAATATTTTCGATTGTGAATTGGAATTGTAATGTGCCATTTGCATCACCTGCGTAAATAGGATGACGGACGACGGTCGTATTTTGAAATTGTCAAAAAAATTGTATAAACAGGATTGTTGCTCTCTCTCTCTCTCTCTCTCTCTCTCTCTCTCTCTCTCTCTCTCTCTATATATATATATATATATATATATATATATATATATATATATATATATAAGTAATGTGTTTGTGTAGTACGTATAGCCTATATCCGTATACGATTAGCTATGATGTTTTAAGCATTACCTCAGAACCCGTTGAATAAGCAAAATCTAGTGCGTCTTGAAGGGCCATCATGTATTGGGTTCATAATTTCCCACTTAAGGACAAACCGATACATTTACCTCGTCCGCAACGGCTGGGGGTGGGGGGGGGGGGGGGGGTCAGAATACAGTATAAATGGCGGGTCCCTCTGTAAAATAATCCACCCGGCGATATTTAAAACCAGGGTGCGATACCATTCATCTGAGCGGGTTTTATTGGTTTCGATATTAATCAACATAGCTGTATTCGGCTGGATACAGTGCTTGTCAGCAAAGTAGGATTTTGTTGGTTACGATATCAAAGGGGAGTCAATGTGGCTTTTTTTTTTTTTTTTTTTTTCCCCGGTTACAAAATCGAATTGTCGATCGAAATATGTTGCGTTGCAGCGACTGTAGTCGGTGGACGAAGGCCTTCCAGACCAGTATTTTTTTTTTTTTTTTTTTTTTTTTTTTTTTTTTTTTTTTTTTTTTTTTTTTTTTTTTTTTTTTTTGCCCTTCGGATAAATGAGAGAGAGAGAGAGAGAGAGAGAGAGAGAGAGAGAGAGAGAGAGAGAGAGGCAGGTGTTTAAAACCCGCATCCATCCCGCGTGTCCGTTTCTGAACCTCGTTATGGGGCCGGGTTTGAACCGACGATTTGGTGGGATGCTAAGATTGATTAAGACGAAGAACAACATTATGATTAACAGTTTTTTTCTTTTTTTTCAATTAAGATTCTTTAGTGTTTGTTTTGAGAGTTTTTTTTTCCTCTGGCGTTAGTGCATAAAAAAACAAAAATATAAAAAACGGACGGATAGATGTGAAAGCTTGGTCACATTCTGGAAGGAATTAAAGATTTGTATATTGGAAAACTTTTGTGACACAGAAAAACTATAAGATACCCAAAAAATAAAGGGGGTTTGGCCGAGAGACCAAAATTGGGACGATAGGAGGACCTCCATGAATATGAAAACGAAAGTTACAGCGAAGAATTATTAAGAATTATTATATGCAGTTTTATGTAGCTATGGTTCAAGTTAAGTTATGAACATTTTAAATTTACTCTGCTATCGATTTCTTTTTACATAATCTTTTTTTACATAACGTTCGTTATTTTTGATATTCCCTGATATGCACCAAGAGTGCAGATAGCCATCTCGCCCTGTGCCATATGTCAGGAACGTTAAAACGTATCCGGAGAGAGAGAGAGAGAGAGAGAGAGAGAGAGAGAGAGAGAGAGAGAGAGAGAGAGAATATGGGGGGGGGGGGGTGGGGGGGGGGGGGGGGGGGGGGGGGGGGAAAGAGACACCTGGCCCTCATTCCCTTATTGATCATTTTACGGTCACACACCTGTCTTGTGCGTATTGCATGATCTGTGCCGCTGTCGAGCAGTGTTTTGTATCGTGGATATTATTGGCAGGAACTTTTTTTTCTTTTTATTTTTGAAGAATGATTAATTCATACACGAAATTCGTGTCCCTGAACTTTCCATGCCAGCTTTCGAATGATGGCTGGTTTATTTTGTGACACGAGGAATTTAATAGATTCGTTTCTTCACGAAAGTAAGAAGGGCCGGGAACGGTGGCTGGAAGCTGTTAGTTCTCTCTCTCTCTCTCTCTCTCTCTCTCTCTCTCTCTCTCTCTCTACTCTCTCTCTCTCTCTCTGCTTTAGAAATAGTAGCTACCGGTTTGTGCGTGTTTTGAATTCGGTAACGCGACCTTACTTACGGTTTATTCTCATTAACGAGATCTTACGGTTTTAGTCTCGTTGAGTTACGAAACTGGATTTGTACGCTCAGTTTTTCAGTAGTATCGTGTATATGGGAAATTCATGATTCGCAGTATCGTAATATGATCTTTTAGCATATGACTGATTTGAAGTTTTTAGCCTCTTTAGTCATTTAAATTTACACTGAAGTGACTGGATGGATGCAGTTTTAAGATGTAAACGAATAGAATTAACTTGACAGAAAAACTGTCTGGTGGACGTTTTCCTCAAAAATGGCAACAAAGAGATAGGAAAAATTACAAAGATTTTAGTACAAAGAATTTGTTATCATGTTCAGCGTAATATTGCTTATACTGTGCACCTACGCAATTCTGAAACCTGAATGTTTTTGTTTTCTTTTTTGTGTGCGATATCGTGGCCTTGATATTTTAACATGTCATAGATGACCCTGTTCTTACCGGTATCCAAACGCACACAAACACCCAATATATATATACATATATTATATATATATGTATATGATATATATATATATATATATATATATATATATTTATTTATTTATAGTACTGGTAATCTTCTTGGGCACGAAGATATGTTAATTCAGTTGTATTCCACATAGGAAAATAAAAATGGTTTATCTCAGAAAATGTCCAACAGTTTCGTTCTCCAAGAAGAGGTTCATTGGAGGACGAAACTGTTGGGAATATTCTGAGATAAACCATTTTCATTTTTCTATGTGGAATACAACTGAATATATATATATATATATATATATATATATATATATATATATATACACTCAATATTACTATTCTGGGAGTGTCTTAGAAAAAAATTACTTGTTTGCACCACTAACCAAAAGTAAAAACATGTTTGTGTATGTCATGGGATGATGTCTTCAACTTATGCTGCGCGCTTTTGCTGTACCCGTAAGTAAAACGGTACAAATATCAAGCCAGTCTTGACTAGTAGTGTTTTTTGACACCAAACTTTAGAGTACGATGACCAGTGTGTTTTACAGTATCTTGAACACTTTTCCTTTTGGTGTTCACAGTTTCATACGCTGAATACATCAAGAAATTGCTTGGGCATTTTTCAGGATATTAAACCGGTAATTCCAAACGAAATATCTGCATGACCCTAGGTTTTAATAATAAAGATGATTTAACTTTTATTCCTGGTTTGGGAACCTTTCCAACGTATTTGTCAAGTTGTTGTGATTGTAGTTTGGATTCTAGCTGATGATTTTGATGTTCCTAATTGATTATTTGTCTCTTTCCAACTTTCATTTACTTATGCCATTAGTATTTTTGTTTAATTTTTGCTAGATGTGCTATATTAGTCTGTGCTTTTTAACCCTTTGGTTGTGTTAATTTACATTTTGTAGTAACACCTTTAGACAAAACGTTGCCAAATTATGAGTTTACTTTGGCCTCTGTTAAAGTATTTGATTTATGTATTATGTATTCATACATAAAATGCATATATACGTACATGCTGCTTTTAACGGTAAGGAGGGAGCGAACCTCTCAGATCAGCTCAGCCACTCGGGAGAAGAGGAGAGGCTGGGTACGGCAACAGCTTTGTCGCACCAAAAGTTCTCCGAGATGAATTGAAGGGAAATGACGGTGCTATTTGTAAGTTCATTCATGTCTTATCCGATTCCTCTGCAGTTGGAGGAAACTCGCACAAGAGAGCGAGAGAGAGACTCAAGGAGTCAAGATTGGTAGTGAGGAGTCGTCAAGATTGGGAGTGTGTGTGAATTTTCATTAGACTGCACCATGAAGGCTCTATATATTATTTAAAAGAACATCTTCCTATGAAACGCCATTTTGTTGGCATTGTTTTTCTTTAACGGTTTTGATGCTGATAGTAGTAATAATGAGTCAGAGTTATAGAAGTAGGAAGTAACGGTAATCATTTGATTCTAATTTTAATCAAACGCAGTCTCGTGGAGTTTTTTTTTTCAAATCCATTTTTAAACCTGTTCAGCCCAGTGATCGATAAATGATAATACAATACGCGTCCAAAATTGCTTCTTTGCACAGATGCTCTGAAATCGTTTGTAGCTAATATAACCAAGTGATGATTGTTCATTAGGAAAGAACGATAATATACGCATAAGTCAGTGTGTTGCCCATCACGAAGTGAATATGCAGTCGATGAATACTAACGTGTTTGACAGAACTGCCTCGCTTGCAGCGCTGAATATTTTAGAATGTATGTGTTTTGGCACAAGACCATGAATACATCATGAGGAGGGAGAGAGGTGTGATATAGTTGTGCATAGACACGTCTGCCCCTGTGTGTGTTACCTGTTCCTAGCCTGTTGCCTCGGTATAATTATGATTATCGGCAAGGGTTTGTTGCTCTTGTTTAGGAATTACCTATTCTCTCCGGACTGAGGGCTAATTATTAAGGAGTAGTACCATGTAGTCGGAAGTAAGTTGCATTCATTGGAAGTCTGAGAATATCTCAAAACTAAAGCAGGAGTTTGGAATAAAAAAAAAGTAACTTTATAGTTGTGGTATCGATGTTGTTATCTGTGTTGCTGTGATTATATTATACAAGTCTTGATTGGTCAGTGGATGGTGCTTATCGGAGATGTCCTGAATACCCGGAATAACTTGATCACGAAGTATATAAAACGTGATGCTTTGTATAAATAAAGGTTTTTTTGCCACGAAGGAAAAAAATGAAAAAGCGAGATAGCCAAGTACTTTCGGACCGAAAGTACTTGGCTATCTCGCTTTTTCATTTTTTTCCTTCGTGGCAAAAAACCTTTATATATATATATATATATATATATATATATATATATATATATTATATATAGAGAGAGAGAGAGAGGAGAGAGAGAGAGAGAGAGAGAGAGAGAGAGAGAGAGAGAAGATAGCTCTATCATTCATCCGTGAAGTCTGCGTATTTGCGGCAATCACGTCAAATCTCCGAAGACCTCCATCGAAAATGTGGAAGAAACCGCCGCGTGCGTCGGTTGTCCTTGCGGTGTTTCCAGTATGCTCCCGTCTTCCTCCGCATCTGGATTCGTGACGAAGGACGCCTCCCTAGAACCCATAGAAATTCGGCCAAATCGCAGCGGCCATGCCAAGCATTCCTAGCGTAGCGCGACAGGTTGTCATGGGAACTTCTTTTAACCGAAGGGATATTTGGGTCTGGGGGGCGGGGGGGGGCGCCCTAGCAGGTCTTGGGATTTTGGATTTAAAAGGACCTGTGGCCAGGTTTCTAATAGTTTCCTGTCGGTGTGCTGCCGTTCTTTGTGTAGCGCACTTTGTAGTAAACATTTTCGCTGAATGTGACCTTTCGCTCCTGTCAAATGTCTGATAACGGTAAGATGTTTAGGCTATTGTCTGGTCTGGCTTCGTCACGATTTATTTCCCTCCGCTAACTGTATTATTGTTTTTCAATGTTGTTCGGTCTGAGATTCATACAAGAAAACTCCAGTGGTTTGCACATATCTATACATTGTGGAATGATTTTTTTTTTCATTCCAGATTATGTGGCTTCGTGATTATTTTTCGTAACAAACAACAAGATACGAAGTTCCCACCGTCAGCCTGTAAATCAAACTACCATTCACGGCCTCCCATCTATAGACACAGAGACACACCTTGTGTGTACTTTATTGGGATCGGTTAAAAAAAATGTCTTGGTTCCCTAAAGGAAGCAGTGAAGCTGAAAAAGTTTATATGTAGAGGGTCGCCGGCAACTTTGGCGGGTCTGGGACAAAAGGCAGGAGTTGTTGGCCGTTACAACAGGCGGGGCGCGGCCGGTTTAAACCTTAACCCCGGCATAACGAACCCCCGGCTAATGCACGTCGCTCTCTTCCTCTTAAACGGCACAGAAAGGGGTACGTACAAGCGTCACGTCACTCTTGTGTCGTTGGGTTTGTTGCCATTCCCCCTGATATATCACCGTCGGCGTCGAGTGGGGGTTTTTCTCTGTCGTGGCTCTGCTTGTGCGTTATGTCCTATGGCAGGCAGACTTGCTCGAGAAAGTCTTCAAGTAAGAAAACAACGACTTCTTCTTTCTCTCGCTTCCCTAGAAAGAAAGAGAGAGGAAAAAAGGTCTTTTCCAACTGCTGTTCAATATTTTCTAAGGTCTGTAGGGTAAAAGGGGAGGAGGAGGGGGAGTAGGAGGAGGGTAAGAAAGATATAGGGGAAGTCGTGGAGGTCGTTATGAGGCGCTGAATAGGTAGGACAGGTAATATTGGCAACCGTTTTACCGTGGGGTCTCCCCCCTCTCCCCTAACCCCTCCGGCCATCCCCATCACTTCCCCCGCAGTGATCCTTATCCCACCTCCCTCCCATCATCCTCTCCTGCCCCCTCGTGTTATCATCATCTCTCCTCATTCCCCCTCCGTCCCTCGACCCCCATCCCCGTCCCCCTACCAAGATTACCTCACCGTCTCCAAAGCTTTGAGATTCTTCGTCCTATATGCCGAGTAATGAGGGTCTTTAAAACTATTATGAGATGAGAAGTGGAACATTTTTTTTTTCATTTATTTTGCCGTTATAGTATATTTTCCTAATACTCATGTGGGTGTATTTTAATCAGCGGCCTCTTAATGATATCTGAGGGAATTTAGGATGTTTACGGTGTCGACGTGAATTCTCACAAGGAAGATTAGTAGCTTTCGATGACACATGAATTAGAGATCTTGAAAATATTAGTTTTTCAGTGAAAGGAGGAATTTGAAGGTTTTATTTTTTTTATGGTAAATTGGGTCTAGAATGTTATGTTTTGTGTTTTTATAATGATAAAGGGATTCTTGAAAATAATGGTTTTGTAAACATATTAGTACAAAGGTTCTTAAAAGTTACAGTTTTATAGTGTTCGATGATAAACGGTTCTTCAGAATCATGACTCAGTGATAGAATGGTTCTTGAGATTTTCAGTTTTTAGCGATAGGCAGATCATGGAAAGTAATTTAATAGGGGTCATGAAAATGATTAATTTGTCTCGGTGAAGACGGCGAGCAAACGAAAGCTCCTGATTGAAATAGCGTGAATTTGTCAAGACGTACTGTAAAATGTCTTAACTTCGTGTTAATTTTTTTTTTTTTTTTTTTTTTTTCTAGCATTCTCATCGTGTAATTCCAAAAGTTGCAAGTCACCATGGGAGGGTTTCCCTTGTAATGACATATTTTTACGACGGTGGATGTGTAATATGGCCATAGAGTTAGCGTTATGAATTTGTACACACTCTCTCTCTCTCTCTCTCTCTCTCTCTCTCTCTCTCTCTCTCTCTCTCTCTCTCTCTCTCTCTCTCTCTCTTTTGTGACGTAATGTGTACGTTATTTATGTGCTATATCGAACCTGCCTGATATTTATGCCAGTAAATTACGTCTGTACATTTACCGTATCTATTTCCTGTTTTAGTGTCATTAGAAATGCAAGTCACGTACCTACGAACGTAGGTATATTACCTTCATAGTATGTGAACGTATTTATAAGTCAAGCCTCGTCCAATGCAGCATGATTTTTATGTGGATTTTTTTTTTATCTCCTCTGGTATGGTTGCTTCAACACGTGTCTCATTTTACCTTGAGAGTCTCTCTCTCTCTCTCTCTCTCTCTCTCTCTCTCTCTCTCTCTCTCTCTCTCTCTCTCTCTCTCAGGTAGTTATGTCATCTAAGAGTTGATCTCATGAGTTGGAGAGCATGATTTCACGTCTGATATGGTTGTAGTTCAATCTGGGAATATCGTGCGAGACTCTCCTTTTGGATTCTTATAAAAAAAAAAAGAAAAAAAAAACTATTTACACTTTATTCAATCTGGTATTAGATTTTTCTATGGAGACATTTTTTTTTCGCACGTCTGTGCACGTGTTGAACCAATACTTGAGTTGAATTAGGTTATATCCTATTTCTTTGAAATATGTTCGGGGTCACACATTCTTCCTGAACATGCTAAATTTCTTCTTGAACATGTTACATTTTTTTTTCCTGAACATGTAAAATTTCCTCCTTACCATTTTAAATTTCTTCTTTAACATGCCAAATTTTGTCCTGAATATGTCAAATTTCTTCTTGTACATGTTAATTTTTTTCATGAACACGTTAAATCTCTTCCTGCACATGTTAAATTTCTTCCTGTTAAATTTCTTCTTAAATTTAGGTAAATTTTTTCCTGTTAAATTTCTTCTTGAATATAGTCAAATTTCTTCCTGAACAGATTCAATTTCTTCTTTTACATCTTAATTTCCTTTACATGTTATTTTTTTCATGAACATGTTAATTTTTTTCCTGAACATGTTAATTTTTTTTTCTGCACGTTCAATTTCTGCTGGCCAGGAAACTTTCACATTGTAGAATAATCATAGTCTGTATAAACAGTAGTTGTTTGAAATTAAGCTGGCCTTATGCCAGCACGGGCTCTTGCTCCAAGAGCAGCCCGTAGTATGAACAATATAGCTCACAGAAGGTTCGAGAGCTTCATTAGGTTTACGCGTAAATATGACAGATAAATAAATAAACAGCCAAGACTGTAAGTCTTCTTCTAGCGGTAGTGAGAATCATAAATACCATTGTTGTCGAAAATGAGATCACCACTTTCAGCAGGAGCGGTAGCAGTAGCAGTAACAGTTTGCTAGAAGAGGTTCCCGGGAGGAGGCTGGCGACATTATGTGACATAATCTAGAATTGGAAGAGAGAGACGAGAGAGAGAGAGAGAGAGAGAGAGAGAGGAGAGAGAGATTGTAATGTCGCTGGACATAGGAAGCCCTACGAATAATAACCAGACTTACCGACAGCTATAGGTGGCGTATTTTCAAGTGCTGGCGAAAGCATAACCAATTTCCTCGATGGACGAGTCGGTTCCATATTCGCCCGCCGATCTGGTAGCCAGAGTTCGCTCCCAGCTGCAGCCAGCGAGGAATCAGAGGAATGTATTTCTGGTGATTAGAAATGCATTGCTCGATGGAGAAGACTAATAAACAAGTAGCATATCGATGTCACTGCATTGTTATGATGAATTAGTAATTAATAACGATCTGGGATCAGTTAATCAGTAGGTTGGCGTTTATGATTTTGGGAACAGGAAAACATAGAGGTCAGTCAGTCAGTTATAATACATCACATTTAATTCTTATCTACAGCTATTTCGAGACTGGCTGCTACTTCATACCGTATCGGGGAGAGTGGCGTCACTAGCTCTCTCTCTCTCTCTCTCTCTCTCTCTCTCTCTCTCTCTCTCTCTCTCTCTCCAAGGTCATCCGTCAAGTTGATATGAAGGACTTCAGAACAACTTATCATCATCCTAACGCTCATGACTGGGTGAACGATCGTGTTTATTTTTTTCCAATTTTTTTATCGTGAAACGCATCTTCTAAGCGTTTCTTTACTGAAAATGGCAGTTAAATGTTTTTATTTAAAAAAAAAGCGATCAGTTTTTTATATATAGCATTGAGCTCATCTTGAAGCTTTATTATACTAATAATCGTAGTTAAATGTCTTTAATAATAATAATAAAAAAGATTAAATTTCTTTTTATATAGGATGGAGCGCATCTTGTAAGTTTTTTATATTTGAAAAATGGCCAGTTTAAGAAGGCTTTTTTATAGTTTTGTTTTTTTTTTTTTTTTTTTTTTTTTTTATATTTTTTTTTTTTTTTTTTTTTTTTTTTTTAAACATGGCATCAGCGCATCTTGTAAGCATCTCTATATTGGAAATGGCAGTGAAATGTTTTTTTTTTTTTTTTAATTTTAAGTCGACCAATCTGTTTTTATACAGCGTGGAGCGCATCTTGTAAGAGAGTTTCTCCATCGAAAATGCCAATTAAAAATGTTGATTTGAAAAACTTGAAGTGGGCCACCCATATTTGATGGCCAAGTCCTCCGCTGAGACAAGATGCCTTACGGCCTTGAATTTGCGTTTTCCTGTTTACTGCTGCAGGGGTTATGGTTCAAATGATGTATATTCCCTCCCTTATATACGACTGCCAGGTGTAGTTTAATATTGTTGCAAAAAAAAAAAGAAGAAAAAGTGATTTGTTGGAAGATTGTGATCTTTTCAACCAAGGCTTGAGGGAAAGGAAGGAAGGAAGGAAGGAGTTCGGGAAGGTTAATATCAACGAACAAGGAGAGAGAGAGAGAGAGAGAGAGAGCTCTGAAAATCTAGGTGGAGTTCAGTATTGGGATAAAATGGTAAGCGCTGAAGATTTATTTATCCTGCTAGAGTAGTGTATATGCGTGTGTGTGTGTGTGTATATATATATATATATATATATATATATATATATATATATAATATATATATATATATATATCGTGTGTGTGTGTGTAGTATGGCCATGAAATTGGGAAAGGGAAAGAATGGCCAAAGGGCAGAAATGTCCGTAAAGGGCGAAGCATGCCTTTGAAAAAGAAAGAGAGAAAAGATGGATGCAGGAGGGTGGTCGGTAATCTTGATAAATACATTAGATTGGAAGAAAGGGGAGGAAGGAGAGGATACCTTTAAAAAAAGGGGTAAGATTCGCTAATGGTGAAAAATGTAGCTTTCGGAAAAAGACAAAGGAACCGAAGAAGGAGAAGAGGTGACCGGAAAGCGCTAATAAAAAGGGAGAGTCCAAAAACAGCAGTAATAAATTGTTATTAGCTGACTTTTAAGAACTAACGCTTATTGTGCGTGCTTGCAGTTAGTGTGACCGTGTGTGCGGGTGTATGTATACACACACTATATATATATATATATATATATATATATATATATATATATATATATATATATATATATATATATATATATGAAATTTATTTTACGAACATATTTTGCATTTGCAATTTATTTACTTCAATTCCTTTGTCCTCACTAATGTTCAACGAGATAAAATGCCCCCACCCTCTCTCTCTCTCTCTCTCTCTCTCTCCTCTCTCTCTCTCTCTCTCAGCAAAAAAATAAATAAAAAAATATTACTTGGATGTTGCTCAGGAGGTAATCATATGAGACTTCTTCAAGGTTAATGGGGGATGGTCTCGGGGAGAGAGAGAGAGAGAGAGAGAGAGAGAGAGAGAGAGAGAGAGAGAGAGAGAGAGAGTATATGTTGGTCCCAGATGTTCCCCCTTCTTTGCTATGATCTTGACGCCCGGGCGTCTGCGAGCTAACTCGAAACAGGAGTAAAATGAGAGGAGGTAAGAAGGGTTTGATAAATACAAGGTGAAGGCGAGTGGGTTGGAGTGGAAAAAATTGTAAGGGGGAAAAAACGAATAAGGAATTAGGGAAGGATCTCGGCGATTGGGGTGAACACGGGTGAGGTATAAAGACGAAGGACGGGAGAGGAATAATGAACACTGATAGACGAGGAGATGAAGAAGAAGAAGACGCGAGGAGCGGAGGACTTCGCAAAAGTAAAAGTGACCTACAAATGGTGGACGCCTCGTAAGAGGGTGTGAGAATATCCGAAATTGAATGGACTCATTTTGACTAATTCTTGACAAATATTACCGTGGCAGGAGTTTATAAATACAAGGGTTTGAGATTAGCATTTAAGGCAAGAATCTGATTTGATCAGTAAACGTGTTGGCTTTATTTAGTCAGTTTCCATTATCATACTTAAGAGACGTTAAAAAGTTCAATTACCTCTTCGTAGGTGTTATCTTCTGTCGTTCCCTCAGACTGGTATCTGATATTTGCTAATGAAAGTTTGTTTGCTTGAAAACTTAGCCACTATGTGCCGTGTAACTGGAAATCTATAAAAAATGTGTTGAAGGTAAACAGTACTCTGGTCGAGAACTGGTTCACTATAACGAAAGCCAGCAGAGTTATTGGTGACCGCGTTGACGCGTCTCATGACCTCTCTCTGGGATTCCCCAAGGTCCTGTTGAAAAGGTACGATTTTTTCCCCCCTTTTTTTTTTCGTTTTTAAGGTTCGTGCATGGGCTATTGTAAGCTACTTATACCGTTCGTTGTTTGTTACTGAAAACTCAAGTTGCTAAAAAATGGTTTTCTTTGGGTATTAGATTGTTTTGAACACGTCATGTAGTACATACACACTGACTGTCTCGTTCACCCATTTCTGAGGGATGGGTGCAATCTTATGAACAGTGATTTTTAACGTTTTAAAGTCTCAGAAACGACTGATGAAATGCTTTGCGGATACACTGAATCAGAGCAGTTAAATGGCACATCAACGCATCAGTGACAGTCGATTTTTTTTTTGAAAGCTCACGGTTTCGAGAAGCTGTTGGCATATCAGATGAAGTTCAAGGTTGCTGTGATTGGCTATTGATATCCTTTGAAAATTAACCGTCTGCCGAGATGATCTGGGTTTATGTAACTTGGTTCTCGAGTTGTCTTCGGTTGTGTTGACAAAATATTCTGAGAACGTCTGAGCAACTTTAGAGGGTTGTCGCTGATGGATGACGTATTGTCGCCATGGAAACTATCACGTTTTATTTGTTTTGGGTTGGGCTGCAGCCTGTTTATATAGAATAGTATTAGGAGACGGGGCGAATTAAACTATACACGAATAAGATGTTTTTTTTTTTTTTTTCTTTTTTTTTTCTGTTTGGGATCTTAAATACCAGTTTGACTTCCTGGGAGAGATGTCGATTCCTTTTTTTTTTTCTTTTTTTTTTCTCCGAGAGCTCAGGTTGCAGTAAATTGTTCACGAAGACCCCCCCCCTCTCTCTCTCTCTATCTCTTCTCTCTCTCTCTCTCTCTCTCTCTCTCTCTCTCTCTCTCAGACGCGTTAGTATTTAACAGGATCGAATGGCATATACATATGGTATTAAGGTCTATTTCTTCTGTGAGAGAGAGAGAGAGAGAGAGAGAGACTTTCGTCCTTCATCTTTACGTCAACAGAGTGTAACACCTGACGTTTACAGACCCCATGCCAAATGTTTACACTGTAGTTTCTCAACTTTTTCAACCCGCTTTCTCTCCCACCACACACCCCCTGTGGACTAAGTACCCACCTTGGCGTGCCCAAGCTCAGCTGTGGGTGGATCAGTGACGTTTGTGACCCCAGTGATAACAGCAAAAGGATTTTTATCATTTATAGCAGTGTTTATGCTGTTAATCTCTTTGCAAATCATTGCTTAAAACCCCTTTTGAAAACTTATTTTTTTTTAAAACTTATTTTGGTTTTCAACACATTACATCGTCTGATCATTTAAAACCACCGCATAAAGAAGCCACGTTTTTGGGCTAATTTTAAAGCCCAATGTTTGCACTTTCGAAATGTTATTCATTTTATTAACAGCGGTTGTACTATATTGTAGTATATAAATTAATTGTGGTTAAGTATATGAGTATCATATGCTTTTAATAATTAATTCTCCCTACTGGTTGGAATTACATATAATTATTGTCATTGTTGCTTCCCTGTTTCTTGACAAAAGTCAGAGTTTACTGTCAAGTATATTTGCCCTCTAGAACTTTTTTTTTTGCAGTGTTAAATGGATAACTAATTTTTTTGTCCTTGGCCAGCGTCAGTATAATTTTTGAAACTTATTTTCCTTATTACGGAATTACGACTGCGACAGGAAATTACGTTTGAATTTTATGAAATTATCAAGTGTGTGGAAGTATATATGTGTGCGCATATTTATACAAAGCCTACGTACGTATGTAGAGAATGACTTACTATTTAATACATAATGAATATATTATGTAAGCGCATATGCGATTTACATATGGACAGCAGTAGGTGTTCATCACAGTTCTGTTTTAAGATATAATGATATTGGTGTTACGATAGTATACTGCACTGATTTATAGATTGCCTGATTTATATACCTATTGGCTCAAATTAGGTAAAAACGGATCATATATAATTTTTACTTTCCTAAAACTCCAAAATTTTTATCATTGCGATGAAATGTGTAGTTTTTTCTGTTTTATGTCATCCCGTGGTTTTTACTTGTTTATATTTAATTCACGTAACGTCACCACGTTAATTTCATATTTTTATTAATGCAACGTACCACCACGTTAATTTCATAATTAATTAAATCAAGTACTTATGTACCCCCACGTTAATTTCATATTTAATTCACGTAATGTACCCCCACATTAATTTTATATATATTCGCGTAACGCGCCACCCACCACGTTAATATCATATTTAATTCACATAACGTACTCCCACGTTAATTTCATATTTAATTCACGTAAAGTAACACCACGTTAATTTCATATTTAATTCACGTAACGCGCCACCCACCACTCTAATTTCATATTTAATTCACGTAACGTGCAACCACGTTAATTATATATA
>NC_061092.1:13216532-13229032 GCF_015104395.2 Macrobrachium nipponense | reverse complement strand
GTTCGGTAGTCTTGGGCTCGTCCCAGGGGTATGGCCCCGTTAGGGGGGGGGGTTGCTTGCTGTCAGTCTACCTCACGCAGTGAACTGTAAGCGTTACTTGAGGGTCTTTGCAGGATCCCTTTAATTCCTTTTACTGTACCTCCGTTCGTATTCTTTGTTCCATCTTGCTTTCCACCCCTTTTTTTAACAAATATTTCATAGTGCAGTTGCGAGGTTTTCCTCTCAATTTTCCTTTCAGCGCTGAATGACCTCGTAGGTCCCAACGCGTCTTAAAGTCTATTTTCTATTCTATTCTCTTCTCGTCCAGTGTGTTTGGCGCCTGGATCTAGGCGAGTCCTTCGAGGGCTATTGTATTATATAGTCTTGCGGTCATGTCCCATTTGGCAGGGTCTGTCTCTGTGACTCTATTTTGCCCTAATTTGTTGGTTTCATATTTTCGTCAAATGTACCGTAATTGGAATTTATTTATTTTTACAAATGTAGAATTATTAGACTTTTGTATTCTTGCCAACTGACTCGAAATTGGCAATCTTTGACATATATTTAACAAATATTGCCAAAATAGAGTATTTTACCGTAATACTCCAGTGTAAAGCGATAGACACTTAGGTAAATGGATTTGCTTATCTTAGATTTCATCCAGTGAAAAGCTTTATATTTCATTTGTGGTATTTACGTCACCATGTGGGTTTCGGCATTTTGTGGCATTTGATTGGAATGCATTTTTAATCAACATTTTGCGTTTATTAAGACACTACTTCTGTATGCGAACGTCATACCGACATACCTGAAAGATGTTCGTATTTCGAACATTTTTATCTTCGTTTTGTGTTTGCGTCCTATAAATTTGGTCCCCCGAAGTACATGAAGTATTTAAAATACTAAAACACAATTACTTCTAGATTTGCTTTCCTTTTTAAAAAAAAAATAAGTCTCATAAACATGACCTATTCGGCCTTTTCGGGATGGTGTATTAATAAGTCAGAGTATGCGTTATTTAGACCCAAAGCCGAATTACACTCAAGTATTTAAATTACGCAGAAATAATCACTCATTATTCACAGTTAGGGTCTTTGTGTGTCCAGATCAGCTACGGCCAGCTGCAGGCGTATATTGAAGACATTGTATACAGTATACAGTGACCATGGCCAAATTTTATGGGCCCTTAAGGCCTCCCGGGAGCTTCCTAAGTAGGCCTATACCACGGTCTAATAGAGGGAGGGCGTTTTGAAGCCTAGGCCGCAAGGCCGGTAAGTAAGTTAAATAGTAGGCCTCCCTTCATATTTTATTCATTACTTAATATACTCCACCTCCCCCTCTTAACCGTCGCGTGATAGATATTGTAATAATCTGCCTTCTAATTATCTTACGGTGGTTTATGGAGTGTTGCGGTTCTGGTCTTGACACTTTGTCGGAGATGATGATAACCCTCGGTGCTTTATAGGTGTTGTGTGTGTGTGTGTCTATGTGTCTGCTTCATTTCCTCATGAGACCTGTTGTGTGGCTGCTAATTTCACCAAGGCCCCCTCGATTTTCCGTAATTCTCTTATCGGTCCCCTTTATTTATTTATTTATATTTACTTATTTGTTTATTGCTTCATTTATTTATTGTGGTTTCACTTCTGCATCTTGCGTTTTTCTCCGCAGGGATTTATAAGTGTTTTTTTTTCTCGTCTACATTTTTTTTGTAGGATCTAAAATTTACTTTTAAGTTTAAAAAATAATTTAGTCTTTAAACATGTGTGTCTGTGGGTGTGTGTGTGTGTGTGTGTGTGTGTGTGTGTGTATGTATGTATGACATTCACCATATAATCGAGTTTAGGTGAAGATAAAATGTATTCCGTGAGCACTTTGGTGAAAAACCAAAGCTAACATTTCAAACGCACCTTTTTATCGGTAACGCGGAATGCAAAGGCTCCAATGGCTTACATTCGGCTCTTTATCAGTTAGTCTTTGGCTTAATGGTGTCGAAATGTTATTGAGGGGGAAAAAATCGGGGTTTTAATTTTATCAGCGACGACGCGTGTTAGGCTTACACAGAGAGAGAGAATTGTTTCATAGCGTCTCCTCCGACAGTAGTTTTTTTTTTCTTCTTCTTCAATCTGTGTTGGAAGTAGCTTCTATTTCTTCTTAGCAATTCTAGTTGGAAGTTAAAAGTTAAGGTAAACGTTAAAAGACTTGTCGTATAAAGTGGGAACATTTACATTAGAAAATAAAAAAAATCAGAGGCACAAATTCTATTGTTTCCGTGGTCCAGTGTTCTAAGCCTCCCCTCATCAACGGGACTCGTGATTAATCCCATGGGAGGGGTTACGGAGAACGACGATATCGGCACATTTTCTGAAGAATTCATCACGCCTTCGTTGGCAAGAGCGCTGAGTCAAGTATGTAGTAGTTAGTCGACTGTGTTGGTAAAGGCCGACGTAGAAAAATCCATGGGGCCAGCAGCGTCATCCCAACCTTGCTTAGAACCGAATAGTTACACATTATTATTATTATTATTATTATTATTATTATTATTATTATTATTATTATTATTATTATTATTATTATTGTAAAAAACATGCATGCGTATAATTGGCCCAAAAAGGGGTTACGTCGTATGCATAAAGATAATTGGCCCAAATTGGGATCACGTTGTATGCATAGATAAAGATAATTGGCCCAAATTGGGATCACGTTGTATGCATAAAGATAATTGGCCCAAATTAGGATCTCGTTGTATGCATAGATCAAGATAATTGGCCCAAATAGGGCTCACGTTGTATGCATAGATCAAGATAATTGGCCCAAATAGGGCTCACGTTGTATGCATAGATCAAGATAATTGGCCCAAATTGGGCTCACGTTGTATGCATAGATAAAGATAATTGGACCAAATAGGGCTCAAGTTTTATGCAATTAGGAATCCAAGATAAATTGGCCCAACTGGGGGACACGTTTGTATGCATTAGATCAAGGATAATGGCCCAAATAGGGCTCAACTTGTAATGCGTTAGGATCCCAAAGATAGAAATGGGCCAAAATTGGGCTCCCGTTGATGCATAGGTATAAAGATACTTGGACAAAATTCGGAGAAAAAAAAAATCAAAAAAGTCATATTAAAAAAATAAAAAATAAAAAACTAGAAAAAAAAAATCTTCAGCCTCAGTCGCTTTTCCATTTGATATTTTATTTAAATAGGTCGGCGGATGTCGCTCTTTTTTTATGCTTCCGTGTCAATTGTTATAAAGCAATTGCTTGTTTTATCATTAGTAATTTGATTTCTTTTAGTCCCCCCGCGACCGTGTGTCAGGTAGATTGATGGAGTGTCACATCAGTGTCAGTATTCACTCTGGTCAGTAATAATGGCGGACTTGTCACTTGTTACGAGTTTCCACTGCTTTTTTTTTTTTTACCTGTTTTCTTTTATTTATTTATTTTTTCTTTTTTGTTTGTTCTTCGTGCGAGTTTTGCTTTAGTCGATATTTAAATTTTATTAATTTTTCTTTCACAGAGAGAGAGAGAGAGAGAGAGAGAGAGAGAGAGAGAGAGAGAGAGAGAGAGAGAGAGAATGTATACCTTAATTAGCACATTGGTAGTCGGTCAAGTATATTTAGGAATATCAATTAACATCGTATTTTACCCGTAATTGCTTATTCGGGTGATAAAATGCTGATTATAAAATTATTAATTTTATATATATATATATATATGTGTGTGTGTGTATATATATATATATATATATATATATATATATATCTATATATATTATATTGTCTGTTTACACATTTTAATAACTGTGTATAGTATGTTTATACTATGTATATAAATTATATATATAGATATATATATATATATATATTATTATATTATATTATACACACACACACACACACATATATATATATATACATATATATATATATATAAAGTAAATATTTGCAGTATTCTTTCAAGCAATTGTTGTTGTCGATCATGTTGCAAAAATTATAAAATTTGAGGCGCAACGAATGTTTATTCTTATACATTCAAACTTGTGCGCCTGAATGCTTAGTCATACCAGTATTTTAGTTGTATTATTTAATTATATTATAGTTGTTAGCGGGCAATATATAGAAATGAACGACGGGGAAATGATGTGTTGATAAACATTCCTTTTGAAATATATGAAAAAAATGTGGGCGACTCAGTAGCACATAAATAAATAAATAGATAAGTGAGTGGTCGGCTGCGCTTTCTCCCCCTTGTTTTGTTGTTGTTTTGCGATAAATATGCAAAAATAAATAAAATTAATAGATACAATAGAGAAGTAACTGGGAAAAAAATAAAAAAAATGGTCAGCTGCGTCTGCCTGCCTCCTCCCTCCCCTTTGTCTTGCCCCTTAGAACATGTGTCTCTGTGTCTGTCTCTCTCTTTCTTTTTTGGGTGTTGTTTTACTAATGCTCGGCCCCTAATGTTGTTCTCCAGGTTCTGAGTCCTCGTCACCCCTCGTCAAATGCCAGGGATCTCAGGGACCACGAACGAAGCTGAACATCCCTGGGGAGGTTAGTGACGCACCTTCGTGTTGATGAGACGTGTTGGTAGTCCTTCTTCCACTGTCCATTCCACTATTTTCATTTTTATTGATTTTTTTTTTATACTTTTCTTGAGCTTGAATTTGTTTCTTGGTATCTCTTTTTCCTCTTCTGTTTTTTCTATTCTTGAATTTGTTTCATGGTTCCTTGTGCTTGATTTAGTTTTTGGTATCTTTTTTTCTTCTTTCTGTTTTCTATTCTTGATTTTGTTTCATGGTTCCTTGTTCTTATTCTACAGTAGGAGAGGCTCTGTGTCGATTTTCTATTCTTGAACTTTATTTTGTTTCATGGCACTTTTTTTTTTTTTTTTTTTTATTTCAGGAGCATTTCTGTTACCATTTTCTCTTCTTGAACTTGATTTTGTTTCATGTGTCCGTGTTCTAATTCTACAGTAGGAGAGTATGTTTTTTTTATTTTCTATTCTTGAACTTAATTTTGTTTTATAGCACAATTTTTTTTTATTGCAGGAGCATTTCTATTACCATTTCCTCTTCTTGAACTTGATTTTTCATTTCATGGTATGTCTTTCTTCTCTCTATAGTAGGAGCATTTTCTTCGTTTTTAATTTCTTGTCCCTTATTTGCCAACGGTCCACCCACATATACTTTTACTCTTCTTGAAATTGATTTTGTTTCATGGTAGGTCTTTCTTCTTTTTGCACTAAGAGCATTTTCATGCATTTCATTTCTGGTCCCTTACGTTGTTTATAGGCTAACCCCCCTTTTCCTTCCTTTTCTCATTTTCATTCCTTGTTATTGTTTCACGGGATTTCGTTCTTCTTCCTGCATTCTCGTTCGTGGTACATTTTATCTCATTTCACGTCCTTACTTTATATGGCACATCAGTACTTTTTTTTTTTTTTTTTTTTTTTTTTTTTTTTTTAGGATAGAATTGTTAATATATTTTCCCTTGAATTGAGTGGTACTTTTTTCCTTTTCATCTTTTTTCTTTTATTCGCCTTTTAAGGACTTGTTTTTACTAACCCCATTTCTTGCCCTTAAACATTTTATGGTACTTTCTCTTTTGGAGGAGTCGAAATTTGCCTTTCATTTCTCGACCTGTGCTTACTTGTCGTTATGGGTCGGTCTCTCTCTCTCTCTCTCTTCTTCTTCTCTCTTCTCTCTCTTTCTCTCCTATCGTTCACTCTCTCCTCTCTTATCCTTTGTGAACCTTTTATTTTCAATTTCTTGTCCTAATTTTTTTTATTGTACTTTTCATTTAGTAAGTGCCTGGTTTTTAAATAGCTGTGCTCGTCCTTTCTATCACCTGTATAGTAACTATGATGTCCTCTCTCTCTCTCTCTCTCTCTCTCTCTCTCTCTCTCTCTCTCTCTCTCTCTCTCTCTCTCTCCTGTACTGTTCACCCAAGACTGTACAATTTGTTTTATTATTTGACAATTGTCTCATTATTTATGTTTAATTTTTTTTCAAGTGGAGGAGGACGGTGAAGGTTGCCCATATTTCCCCCATGGTGTGGGTTTTAACTTTTATTAATTAAATATTGATTAATTTTAGGGGCTCGAAAATCTAAAAGAAGATTTTAGAGTCTGGCATGCTTCGGTTGGTAGTGTCCATAGTCTGTGTGTAGTCATCTTTATTCCTTTTTGTATTTAATTGTTCCTGAAGTAGATTGCGTTGAATATTTTTTTTGCCTGTGATATATACTCTGTTTTTGTAGTCCATCCAAACCTGCCGTTTTTAATTTTGTGAATGGGAAAATAATTATTTTTATTCAGGAATATTAAATTCTGTTTAGTTGTTCTTGAAGTAGATTCCGTTGAGTATTTTATGCCTGTGATATATACTGTTTATGTAGTCCAAACCTGTCCTTTTTAATATTATGAATGGGAAAAATTATATATATATATATATATATATATATATGATATATATATATATACATAATATGTTTGATTCTCCATGGAAGTATTTGAAGTTAATGTCAAATGCCAGCTGAAGGATTAGGGATTGCTCGCTAGAATGAAATCGGAAGTGACTGAACCGGCTACGCTTTGCGCCCGTTGATCCTTCGTATTGATGCTTACGCCGTGTTTATCTGGATAATTATTAACCCTGGTATTTACCAGGAAGATTCTCTTTTAAGGAGTCTCATCTCCTTCAGTTTTAGGCAGCTAAAATTGTGGTCGTTTTAGTAGTATCGTCAGTAGTGGTCTTGGTTGTTTATATATAGTTCCCTTGAAGCATCCTCAGTAGTGGTCATGGTTTAATAATTGTCGTTTCAAGTAGCGTCAATAATGGTCAACGTTGATTAGATTTTGGTTGACGACGCGTCGATTGTGGTCATGGTTAATTATAGTTCCTTTGAAGCCGCGTCAATAGTGTAATGGTTGATTACATTACGTTTGAGGTGACATCAATACTGGTTATGGTTAGTAATTATATTTCGTTTGAAGCAGCATCAGTAACGTTAGTGGTTGATTATATTATTATATATGCAGTCGTCATCTTTATTAGTACTATCGTATTTGCTGTAACTATATAGAGTCAGAATTGTAGAGAAACTGTCCAAGGTTGTAACATCCTCCCCCTGCCCCCTTACACACACACACACACACACACACACACACACACACACACACACAAGTGAGGCTCTTTGCGTAAAGTGTAAACAAGTGGCTGCTTACTCGACGAGCCTGCGAAATCGCATGTACTTAAATGTCTGTATTTGTATTTGCATACGCGCGTAGGATAATTGTTTGATTGTAGAGTTGCGTGTGCGTAAGTGCGTTGTATGCATGTTTTGATAAAGAGGTCCGTGTAGTTTGTGTAAGCTGTAGCTCATGTAGTCATGTAGATTTTTTCCTACCTGCACATGCATAAATTATGTATGCGTCACTAAGTTTTCGCCAGTTTTTATATGAGTACAATATACTCGCTAATTCCTCTATAATTTCATTATAAATGCATGCAGTTTCATACATATTTCCTTTTCTAATGTTCAAAGTTGTATATAGCTGCGAAAGAAAGTTTCTGCTAAATTCTTTTCCATCAGATTCGAATGTTGATAATAGATAGTTCTTTTCCATCACTTTGAATGTTTATATCAGTAGATATATATCTCTTCTCACCCTCGAGCATTTGTAAAAGTAGGTAACTCTTCCCCATCAGCTACGAATGTTGATAACATTAGGCTTATTACCATTTGATTATCTTGTGATTAATACAACCTTCGAATATTTATGACAGTAGGTAACTTTCTCATCAGCTACGAATATTCATAATTGTAGAAAACTCTTTCCCATCAGCTACGAATGTTGATAACATTAGACTTATTAACCTTTGATTATCTTGCTATTAATACAAGGAACGTATCATCAACACGAAATAAAAGAACGTTAGTGTTTACGTTTTATATACATACATACATACATATATATAATACATATATATATATATATATATATATATATATATATATATATAGTTATATATATATATATATATATATATATATATATATTTATATATATATATATATGTGTGTATGTATGTATTGCACCTTGGTAACAGATGCTCTGTACAGTTGATTTACTCATTTATTTATTAAATTTATTTTCGGATTCCTTTCGCCCACGTTGCGCCACGCTGACCGTACAGTATGCAGAATCTGCCGCTGCGTTATTTTAGGCCGCGTTCAGACGCCGTGCAAGGATGGCATTTGCGTCATCGGGTTAGGTGTTCCGTTGTTGGTCTCTCTCTCTCTCTCTCTCTCTCTCTCTCTCTCTCTCTCTCTCTCTCTCCTCAGCACTCGAAAAAACCCGTTGTCACCTTGGGATGGTGTATAGTACAAGTCTGCCACCGAAATCTGATACTGTGGATAGTGTGTAATATCTCTTTGTTTTTTTATCTATTCCTTTTTGTTATTCAGTGTTCAAGTGTGAAGAATTAGCCTCTTAGGTCATTGCAATTAACGGTTGTTGTTGAAGCTTTTGTTGTAAGTCCAAAATGTATAGATATTTATTTTTGTTCGTTAGTGTTTATGTGTAACGAATAATCTAAATTCCATTTAATTAGTTCCTTTCAGTTCGCTGTAATTGTTAAAGCTTTTGTTTATGTCCAATATTTGTTTTATTTAATATTGTGCGTCATTGTTTAAATGTGACGAATAGCCTAAACAGTCTTCATAGTTCATTGCAATTCGCGGTTATTGTTGATGCTTTAAGTGTTATGTCCAAAGTCTTTTAGTTTTATTTCTTATTCTCATACTGTTTTTGCATTTGCATGGGTTTGTTACTTTTCTCATACTTTTCTTATATATTTTTTAATGGAAGTTTCGAGAACTAAGTTGCGTTGTATGTCATGTCACGTCCTTTGATACAAGCTAGACATTTTTTGTTGCCTTATTCAATGTTTTGCACTGAAATTTATATTTTTATCATATTTATTTCTAAAATAAGGCTGGTTGGCAATAATGCCTATATATTTTCAAGGCTTCATATGTGCCGTGTGTTGCAAATTGATTTTGTCGCGAAATTTATCAATTTATATTAGGTTTACTTTCTTCTTCCAGATATTTCAAATCGCGTATCATTGAATCCCATCGTTCTTTTCTACTAAGCAATCCAGCTCGTATGTCACTGAATATCTTTGCTATCATCATCATCATCTCCGTGAATGAAAACCAAAGTACAACAGGGACGACAGAAATAATGGAATCGCATCCTCTTTCATCACAAATTCACGCCTCTCCTCTCTTGGAATTATCACCGAGCGTTCATATGATAGCGCCTCATTGGCGTGGTCGGTATGGTGTTGGCGTACCACCTTGGTGGCCGCTAGTTCGATTCTCGGGCATTCCATGTAGGTGTGAGAGATGTGTATTTCTGGTGATAGAAGTTCACTCTCGACGTGGCTCGGAAGTCACGTAAAGCCCGTTGGTCCTGTTGCTGAATAACCACTGGTTCCGTGCAGACAAACAAACAAACCATATTATTTGCGTCACTGGGGAATGATAGTTATCTTCATCTTCGAGGGAAAGAAAAGGGCTAATTCGTGAGAGAGAGAGAGAGAGAGAGAGAGAGAGAGAGAGAGAGAGAGAGAGAAACAAAAGCGTCAGACGTTACGTCACGTCGACGCGTTTGTATAGGAATGATTATGTTTAGCGGCTTATCCTGTGCAAAGGCTGAGAGAGAGAGAGAGAGAGAGAGAGAGAGAGAGAGAGAGAGAGGGAGAGCTTTGATGGTCTGGGATGCTTAACTTCCCCTATGACGTCAGAGGTTGCTTAATGGGGGCTCTGCATCCATTAACCATTTCACCTTGATCGTTAGTATGTTTACAACAGGGTGGGGTGGTGGCTGGAGAGGGGGGAGGGGAATGGGGTTTAGTTGGCTATTCCTGTACTCTTCCTCCTCCTCCTCCTTCCCTGCTCCCAATTCCCCCCTATCTCCCTGGGAGTGAATATACATTTCATTGACTGTTTGATTGTTATTGGAGATTCATCATGTGGGCTTTGTCCAGACATTGTCCTTAATTATTGCTTATTAATGACGAATCTGTCGGTGGAAATAGCACTGCGGTTAGATCGTGCGTGTGTGTGTGTTTGTGCGCGCGCTTAATGAAGGCGAATGACGCAGTTTTTGCGAAGTGCTTCGACTTGCTGCTGATGAGCTTTCAAATGATGTCATGGGAAGTATCCTGTACAAAGGGTTCGTTCATGATTCGTCAGTCAGTGTGCTAATGCGGCATTGTTGGCTGTCCTGGTCTTTCTCGGGAGCCACCCCTTATTAGGGGAAAACGTACATATGCTATATGTGTATGTATGTATACATAATAAAAATCATAAAATATGTATACATATGTATGTATGTATTAATATATATATGATTATGTGAAAAACTTGTGCGGGTCCATATGTCAACTCAAAAACTCGATTTGAAATATGCTAAACCAGGACCCATCTGATCTACGAATCAATATATTTGAATAACATTTAATTAGACTCTTAATGGGAATGAGAAAAGAAAATAGTGTACGTTAAAATGACAGGAGAGAAAAACGAAAAAGAAAAAAAAAACAGAGTCTTTAGGCATTAGCGTTTCTGCAAGGTATGAGAGATATGCTTACTATTGTTTCTGGTGTTAGGACAATTAAGTTTGCACTCTCATTGACGGCTTTCAATGTCGTTGGCTGTTACCTATGTTCACGTTGAGAGTGTAGCTTACTCGGGGAGTAACCCCACAAACTACTGTTGCTGTTGTTGCTGTAGGAAAGGTCTATGGAAAAGCCTAAAAACGTCTGAAAAAGGTGTTTTGCTTTGAGTTAAAGTTCTAGGAATTTTAGGATAGGATATTTATGATTTATTTAGTAGAATGAAAATGTAAAAAGAAATGAATAATATGCATGTTAAACAGTACAGAACAATTATTTTTAATGAAATATAGTATATTTATTTTGATTTTCGTTGATGAAACAATGTTTTATTTGACCTCAGATTTTAGTACGCGTCCCGTAGTAAGCTGGAGGTCGAATCACGCCTTGTTTTATATTTTATGCACTGTAATTGGGTTAATTTAATTAAGGACTACTACAGATTATGACTTATGCATATTTAATTACTTCTATTCCCAGTGGGTCGTGCTACTTACCACATCAAAATCATTGTTCTAAATTTTGTATAGACTAATTAGTAATGATAATTCTGAAACCGGTACTGCTAAGTGGAGTCGTTGCTAAGAGCAGTTTTCCATATGTTATTTGAATTGTTTTTACAGTAGCAATTGCCTGTGATTATTGCTACCAGCAGTGTTTCATTTGTTATTTGCATTGTTTTTGCTGTAGCAATTGCCTTTCTATAGCCGGTAATATTACTCTTCAACTTGTCATTGCAAATCGTACATTTTTGCGAAACTACATTTCGTGACTTCTGGAATATTCTAGAATGTACCGCTTATGAATTATTCTCCAATTTGCGTGCCTTTCCCGTCTTTGAGTTTAGTAGACGGTGAGATATGAATGCTTTTACAGCTGCGGTCCAAACCGGACGGTATTTCTGTCGATTGTTCTTAGTCTTATTGTATACTTTTATGGACGAGTGATTTTCCAGTGCTTGTAGGTTTCATGCAAATTGTGTCGTTTCGTCAAATACCGTGAATGCTTCGTACGGCGCAGAAGAAAAGCCTGTTGATATGCCATTGCTGTCCTGTTGATGGTCTGCTGACCTCATTTTCCTTATGGGAGCAAAATTTCATGAGCTTGTTCTTTTTGTAAGTGGTTATAATCGCTTTATACTGTTACTGGCATTTTTCTGAGGAAAGGGAGAGGGTGGATTTAATCAATGGCATAATCCGCTTTGAGTTAATTATACCTTATTGAGAGCATCTGTTTTTTTCTATGAATATGAATATATATACATATATATATGTATATATATTTGTATATGTATGTGTATATATATAGAGAGAGAGAGAGAGAGAGAGGTATATTCATACACATTTATGTATGTGTATATAGATGTATATGTATGTATTATATGAAGGCATAAATTTTGGGAAAAGATCTCATTACTGACGTCTATTATATCCTATTTACTCCAACTCAAGCAAGGTCATATTTCGCTGACCGGGTCAGCAGAAAAATACTGACTTTCCACACAGAGAGAGAGAGAGAGAGAGAGAGAGAGAGAGAGAGAGAGAGAGAGAGAGAAACCGTGTATTTGAATGTTCCTTTCATCGTTGAAGGTGTAGCCTACCTGCTTTGACGTCTTGAGTGTACCTGTGTTGATGGCCCCTGTCTGCATTGGTTCTTTTCGTGTTTTACCATGTGTGTGTGTGTGTGTGTGTGTGTGTGTGTGAGTGTGTGCTAGCCTCAGTGAAAAGTGGCATCGCGTGCGTATGTACTTAATCGATTGGTTAATTAGAGACAAGGCATTGGCGACCTTCTCTTTGGAAGGGGGAGTGGGGGGGAGGAGGGCGGGTTAACTGCATGC
>NC_061092.1:13184032-13204032 GCF_015104395.2 Macrobrachium nipponense | reverse complement strand
GTAGTAGTAGTAGTAGTAGTAGTAGATTTCGTTAGTATTTTTACGCACGCGCAGAGTATTGTGCTGGGTACACAGACAGGAGGCCTGTTAGAAGGTTGCTTTTGTAGACACATCATGGTTGTTAAAAGGTTGCTTACACCAAGCAGGCCTGTTAAAAGGCTGCTTATACACAGACAAGCCTGTTAAAAGGCTGCTTACACACAAAGCAGGCCTGTTACAAGGTTGCTTACACACAAAGCAGGCCTGTTAAAAGGCTGCTTATACACAAACAGGCCTGTTAAAAGGCTGCTTTCACACAAAGCAGGCCTGTTAAAAGGCTGCCTAGGATACAAAAGCAGGCCTGTTAAAAGGCCGCTTACATAAACAGGCCTGTTAAAAGGCTGCTTATACAAAGCAGCCAAGTTAAAAGGTTGCTTACACACAAAGCAGCCCCAGTTAAAAGGCTGCTTACACACAAAATAGCCCTGTTGAAAATTTGCTTACACACAAAGCAGGCCTGTTAAAAGGCTGCGTACACACAAACAGGCCTGTTGAAAGTTTGCTTACACAAAAAGCAGGCCTTTTGAAAGGTTACTCACACACAAAGCCCTGTTAAAAGATTGCTTACACACAAAGCAGGCCTGTTAAAAGGTTGCTTACACACAAAGGAGGCCTGTTTAAAGGTTGCTTACACGGAGCTATGAAAATGCTGCATACACAGACTCTTAAGGCTGTTAAAAGGTTGCTTACAAATATTCATCATCCTTAATTATGATCAAGACTAAGGAAACGCCAACAGATATTTATTAGTAAATGAACGGGACGTTTAGTTCTACGTCAAGGGAGATATTTCCCGGCAAATGAAGTAAATATTTTAGCTCTAACCACTAACCAAGCAGAGTATTCTGTCTGAACGATAATCCTTTACCGACAAGAAGATGTGTTAATTACAGTGGATTTTTTCCCCTAAATAGAGAATATCCATTGCGATTCAGGTAAACAGTCACTTGGTAGCAGAGCTAACTTTTCGGTTTTAGATAGAAGCGACGTCTAGAAACAAAGCTAACTTTCTTAAGTAAATTCTTGGTTTTAGATAGAAGCGACTTCTCGTAAGATTGGTTGAATTTCATACTATTTACAAAGAGGAGTTGGTCAGCTGAATTGAAACATCTGAATTGTGAGGTCGAGCCCAAAGTGAGAACACACAACCCAAAGGGAGTATCAAGCGAAAATCGAAGTTTGAGGCCCAAGTGGAATATTATTCTACACACACACAATTTGTGACTACAGCGAATCAGTCACAAGTGAATTGTCTGCTGTTGAGTGAGTCGAGGGGGCGGGGGGTGGCGCTTTTGTGGGTGGAGGGGTTGGTGTTATAATGCGCATGTAAGTGGCAAATCAATTGCAATGCTGTGCTGGTAAAAAGCCTTGTCTTTGTGTCTGTGCGTGTGCGTGTGTTCGTACGTAAGTTTGAGGTTTGTGGAGGACTGTGGGGAGGAGGGTAGGGGGATTGTAATGATGGTGGGGGGGAGGGGGGTTGGAGGTAAGGGGTAGCATTAGTCACTTCATGAAGTGTGCATGATCCGACGCCTTAAGTTATGAGTACCGCAAATTCTTTCGATATTGATTCCGTCGAAGGTATTTGTGCTATTTTGTCCTCACGTGCTCGAGGTGGTCCTCCCCTCCCCTCCTCCTCCCTTCCCCCTCCCTTACCACCACCTCTCCTACTCCTCCTGCTCCCCTCCTCCTCCCCCTCGTGTCAAGTTGTCGTGACATAGACGTATATATTTCTGTAGTTAATGGCAGCCAATCATGAAGTTGTGTGGCTTTCATTGTGCTCATATGTATATAGTCTCTCTCTCTCTCTCTCTCTCTCTCTCTCTCTCTCTCTCTCTCTCTCTCTCTCTCTCTCGGACTGTCTGTGTTTTTAATCTGCATATAGTCTATCTCCCTCATACTGTTTTTATTCTTTGAGTTTATAATTTAGTCTCTCTCTCTCTCTCTCTCTCTCTCTCTCTCTCTCTCTCTCTCTCTCTCTCTCTCATAATCATACATGGCGGATCAGACTTGATGACGTAATCGAATAATCCAGATTATTACGCTTGCAAGGAATTAGCCATTCATTCATTCATCGGTGCTGGTATGTTTCTCTGCATGCTTCATGCGGGCATGCTCTCTCTCTCTCTCTCTCTCTCTCTCTCTCTCTCTCTCTCTCTCTCTGTATGATGGTACGATGCTTCTGTAGCTTGTGACATCGACTCCTTGTACCCTCGATTTGCACGAGTGCAAAAGATTAACGTAAGATTGTTTTGTATTTTTGCTTTCGTTCGTAAAAGAAAATAAATAAAAGATGTTAAAAAAATCTCTCTCAAGTTGTCAATTGGAGCGAGACGAGCAAACGAAAACAGACAACAGACTTTTTCGTGAGTTACCAAACTCGCTGATCCAAAACACTTTCCTTTTACCTCTCTCTCTCTCTCTCTCTCTCTCTCTCTCTCTCTCTCTCTCTCTCTCTCTCTCTCTAAGTAGCTTTCATGTCTTCTGCCATAATCTTATCTGGACTTTTTTTTTATATACAATTGTTCGTTTTCGGATTTAAACGACTTCGTCTGCAGAAGGCTTCAATAAATTGTAACATTTTTATGTGGAGAGATATTTGAGACTCTCTCTCTCTCTCTCTCTCTCTCTCTCTCTCTCTCTCTCTCTCTCTCTCTCTCTCTCTCTCCAACTCAAACCAAACTGCAAAAAATGGTCTGTGGCCTTGAGAACTTGCATTTACTTTTGACTTATTGAATGAATGGATGATTGATAATATTTAAAGTATTTTAATGTCTTTTATAGCTCCTAAAGGAAGAGCCTTCGTATTCATATATAATAATTTATGTATATTTATGTATTTTGCTACTGGTAAAGTACGAGTGACCCTATTCGCGCCTAATAATTTATGTATTTTTATGTATTTTGTAACTGGTAAAGGAAGCAGCGTCCATATTCACGTATAATGATTTTTTTAAGCTGGTAAAGGAGCCTTCTTATTCAAACACCCGTATATATATATTATTTACCTCTAGAACTTCGAAAACTAGCGAAAGCGAGATGGGTTGGCTTGATAATGAGAAATGCCTCTCGAGTATACAAAAAAAAAAAAAAAAAAAAAAACTTTCATTTAACTATAAGAAGAAAAGCCGTTACTTGGAAAACTTGACTGTAATATCTGACACAAGTAGGAAGTCTGATAATTTCTCGGAAGACCTTTTCTTTTTTTAGTCTCGTTTTCTTCGCTCAGCCGGCGACAAAAAAAAAAAAAAAATAGTAGTGCTAAAGGGGGCGGGGCGGGGCTTGGGGGGGGACTACTCTATTCGCCTCGCGTTGATTGCTGCCTGAAGAGTTTACGATGCTTTTCTTTTGCTTTTTTGAGTTCTCCGGCTTTTTTTTTTTTTTTTTAGAGGAAGTTTAACCTTGTAAGGTAATAGGCGAGTTACATCTACATAAATCTGATTTGATATATTTCGCAAGAATTTGAAAGCTTAGAGTTACGTATGAAAATATGATATATTTCACAAGAATTTGAAATCTTAAATTAGATTCTAATGGGTACAAAGTTAGATATTTTTCAATGTCTGTTGCCTGTCTACTTGAATATATATAGATACGAAAGGATCTTTAAACATCCTTCGCTTCCTGGTGGATGTCTGAGGTGAAATTACGATTTTCAAAATACCGTCGACGGACATATGAACGAGAGGATTTGTGGATTATATTATGAGTCTTATAGTTATATTTTATTGTAAAATATCTTATTTGTGGCGTAATTTTGGAGAACTAATCCAACTTAGTGTTATTACACACACACACACACACACACACGTTCGATTCTACAGACTGATCATAGGAGTGTCATGGAAGGTTAACACCAATGCATGATTGTAGAATAGATCTCTCTCTCTCTCTCTCTCTCTCTCTCTCTCTCTCTCTCTCTCTCTCT
Source organism: Macrobrachium nipponense (assembly GCF_015104395.2). NCBI lineage: Eukaryota > Metazoa > Arthropoda > Malacostraca > Decapoda > Palaemonidae > Macrobrachium > Macrobrachium nipponense. The sequence goes on along the minus strand of NC_061092.1, from coordinate 13,200,068 downwards.
CTCTCTCTCTCTCTCTCTCTCTGATATTGTATCATGTAATGGATTCTGGGAATGATCGTTGGGCACTACACTGCTGAGCAACGACTCGTGTTTATTTGTCATATTGTTGTATTTGTGTTGCTTTGAATAAAAAAAAAATGTAGGGGAGTAGCTTTTTCCTAATTTAATTGAAAGGGATGTTTTTCGTTTGAGGGTGTTTTCTTCTTCATTGAGGGTATCCAGATTTTTTTCATTTTTTTATTTTTATTTTTTTGTCATGACCAAGTAGGAAAAGATTAATTATTCATCTGTTGAATCCTTATCTTCCTTCTCTATTTCCCGTAATTATTCTCTCTCTCTCTCTCTCTCTCTCTCTCATTCCTCTCTCTCTCTATAACTCTCTCTCTCTCTCTCTTCTCTCTCTCTCTCTCACCGACTGTCTGGTTCATTAGTTTTGGAATTTTAGTTCCTACTTATACTTGCATGGTGGGTGTTAGTGCAAGTTCCACTTTATTGGTATATATGTAATATCCTATCTAAATGACCAGACATTGAATTTCCATGTAAGTAATTGATGTTTATTGTTTATTTAGCGACTGTATTTTGGTATTGTGTATATTTATGATTATATATATATATATATATATATATATATATATATATATATATATATATATATATATATAGCATATATATATATATATATATATATATATATATATATAATGCATATATATATATATATGTGTGTGGTGTGTGTGTGTATGTATGTGTGTTTTTGTGTGCGCGTGTGTATTTTATTATCAGTGAAGGCCATCCCAGGCATGAAGGCGTACGCTCTCACCTTAAGTGTAGTGCCAGCTTGTGCGTTGCGTAAGTGTCTAAAAGTATATCGCCGTGTTCTCTGAATCCTACCTTGTTTAGTATTCATCAAGCCTTGCTCTACTCTCTCTCTCTCTCTCAATCTCTTCTCTCTCTCTCTCATCTCTCTCTCTCTCTCTCTCTCTGTCTCTGCGTAATTAGTACTTCGTCTTGATATGTAACACCGTAATGAAAAAAAAGGAGGGTTCAGTAGGGACTAACCGTACCTGAATGAAACTATATATATAAATATATTATATATATATATATATATATATATATATATATACATATATATATATAAATGCAAAAGCTGAGTCGGTTCTTGACGACTGTATTATATTAAAGTTTTAAAACTTCTGTGCTTTTAAATATAATAATTTCTCTCTTCTCTCTCTCTCTCTCTCTCTCTCTCTCTCTCTCTCTCTCTCTCTCTCTCTCTCTCTCTTCATAATTTAAAAAGAAAGAAAAACCATTCAACTCAGAAAGATCTTAATGACCTTTAAGTATAGTAAAGACTCTACCCTTTTCGTGTAGATTAACCTCTTTAATGTTTCGACCTTGTAATGGCAAGATTCCCCATAATTTTGAAACGAGGTATAACTTACTTTGATGCAGTTTATTGGTAGGGGAAGTCGGAAGGCAGCACTGCTGCCATTTCCCTTTTGGTCGGGTCGAGGAAAGGCCCCCTTGCTCTGCTAGATGGAAATGACTCATTGCCCTTCCCCAAGGTTCGAAGGGGAAGACAACATGCCCCTTCAGAGGGGGAAGGACTGCTTGCTTGCCTTTCAGTGGAGAGGCAAGTTGCTGTACAAGGGAGAAGACAGTGAATGGGAAGGCAGCCTGCCCTTCAGAGTAGAAGAAAACCTCCCCTGTAAAGGGGAAGACAACTTGCTCTTCATAGAGGAAGAAATCTTGCTCTTGAAAAAGGAAGAAAACTTGCTCTTGAAAAGGGAAGAAAACTTGCTCTTGAAAAGGGAAGACAACTTGCCCTTTAAAGGGGAAGACAACTTGCCCTTCAAAGGGGAAGAAATCTTGCCCTTGAAAAGGGAAAGAAATCTTGCTGTTTTAAGGGGAAGAGACATTGCTCTTGAAAAAGGAAGAAAACTTGCTCTTGAAAAGGGAAGACACATTGCTCTTTAAATGGGGAGACAACTTGCACTTCAAGGGGAAGACAACTTGCTCTCTAAAGGGGAAGAAAACTTGCCCTTTAAAAGGGAAGACAATTTGCCCTTTAAATGAGAAGACAACTTGCCCTTTAAAGGGGAAGACTACTTGCTCTCTAAAGGGGAAGACTACTTGCTCTTTAAATGAGAAGACAACTTGTTCTTTAAAGGGGAAGACAATTTACCCTTTAAAGGGGGTAGACACCTTGCCCTTTAAAGGGAAAGACAATGCTTTTCAAAGGGGGAAGACGGCTTACCCTTCAAAAGGGGAAGACAACCTACCTTTAAAAGGGGAAGATACCCTGCCCTTCAGTGGGGAAGAAAAATGACCCTCAGTTAATCAATGGAAAACAACTTAACAACCTCTCCATCAGCTAGGAAGCAACTTGCCCTTCAAAAGGGGAAGAAAACCTGGCCTTCAAAAGGGAGGACAAATTACCCTCAGTTGATCTTTGAAATCAAGAAAGCCCTTCTCGTCATGGTGGAATTGTTATTTATTTTTTCAAAGAAAATTTCTGATTAGTAAAGGAAAGAACAACTTCCCACACTATCGGAAAAAAAACGTAACAAAGAAAAAAAACTAACTAACAAAGAAATAATAAAAAAAACCCCACTTGTCTTCAAGGGAACGAATTGCATAGAATAATTGGATGTGGTTATATGACGTCATAACTGCAGGTTCAAGGAAGAGGGGGAACCCCCCCCCCCCCCAATCCCCCCACCCTTCAGGGAAAAGGAAGACCTCCACCCTACAAAATAAAGAATATCTTAGTAATGAAGAGGACGGAAAGGAAAGTAGTCATTACCCGATATTTACCTACCTTCTACAAAAAGGTTTGTAGAAAAGATCCTCCCCACTCTGCCCCCCCCCCCCCCCGGCCTATATGTCATGAGAACAGTTGAGTTTTTTGTCCCAAAGGAACTGTTTCAATAAATAAATGTAAAGTCATCACTGAAAAAAATCTGACCTACTCAAAACCTGAATTATATGTTATTGATAAAGGTACGGAAATTATTGTTAATAGTATTTTTCTGTTCTTTCATATATATACACTTTTGACTCCCTTATGGGTTTTGGACCCCCCTCCCCCCATTCCCCCACCTCTCTCTCTCTCTCCTCTCTCTACAATGGCACCGAAATTATTACCAATAGTATTTTTCCTCTTGCAAATTAAAACTTTTGACTACCTAACGGGGTAAGGACCTCTCTCTCCTTCTGCAGAAGGCTTCAATAAATCGTAACAGTTTTATATGGAGAGATATATGCAATTCTCTCTCTCTCTCTCTCTCTCTCTCTCTCTCTCTCTCTCTCTCTCTCTCTCTTTCTTTGGAAGTGGGTAGCGGATGAGTAATCCGAAATGCAACGTATTCACACCGGTACTCACGTCACTTTCAGATAGGCGACCTCAGTGTGTGTGGCTGTGCATACTACATGGATAAAAGGTCCGTCATATGATTTCTTCTCTCGGAAAACAGATGAATGGATTGATGTATGGAATAACAAGTCATTGGTGTTGGTGGTACTACCCCCAGTGTTATGTTTCTGGGTCTCTTATGTAAGCTGTAGTGGATGTATTTTAATCTGATGATTTTGTTATTGTTATTGTTGTTTTTTTTCTTGAGTGGTCTTTCACCTTACGTCACCTTGATGGATGTGGGGCAGAAGCTTGTTTATGTACGCTGTGGAGCGTGTTCAGTTTTTTTTTTTTTTTTTTTTTTTTTTTTTTTTTTTGGGGTTTTGCTCGTGTGCGTACGAGAGGAGAGTGATACTGCAAAAACGCAAAAAAAGAAAAAAAAAACTTAACAATTGTGTTGTATGGTTGATGATTTTTTTTTTATTGTCTTTCGAGTAATTGCTGGGTGGAAAAGGAGACAGATTGTTTAATTGGCCCGACATATTTAACGATACAGAGAGAGAGAGAGAGAGAGAGAGAATTTCTCGGAAGGTGAATGACTTGCTTCTTAAAGCAGGCGTTAAGGAGGCACAGGGACTTTACCAAGTGAATGGTTGCATATTGAGAGAGAGAGAGAGAGAGAGAGAGAGAGAGAGAGAGAGAGAGAGAGATAAGTGACTGGAAGAGAGGTTACTGGTGAGAGTGAGGAATAAATTGGAGGTGAGGGAGGGTGGCGGGTGGTAGGAGACTGGGAAGTTAGAAGGGGGAGGGGGAGGGGAAGGGGGGAGGCTAATCTACGGGAAGGAGAGAGAGAGAGAGAGACCCTGACTCATCGCTGACTCACCACTTCTTCCACGGGCCATGAGCGGGAAAGAGAAAATGTGTGTGGGGGAGGGGTTGTGTGGGAGGGGGTAAGTAGGAGGGAGGAGGAGGAGGGAGGCTGTTGTTTTTGTGGTGGCGGACGGGAGAAGGCGGCAAACGAAGGAGCTTGTGCTTGCTTGCTTGCTTGCAGAGAGAGAGAGAGAGAGAGAGAGAGGAAGTGAATTTTATATGAATGCATTGATGAATATTGGATAAAACTATTGTGTGTGTATATATATATCTATATATATATATCTCAATATATATAATATATTCTATATATATATATACATACATATATATATATATATATATATATATACATACATATATATATATATATATATATAGATTATATATATTATATATAATATATATTATATATAAATACACCGTACGTACGTACATACACGGGCCCATGGTGGAAAACCTCTCTCTCTCTCTCTCTCTCTCTCTCTCTCTCTCTCTCTCTCTCTCTTGGGGGTTGTTCTTATGGGGTGATATTTGTGTGTTCTCATGCGTGAGGTTGGGACAGGGGTTTTGGGGAGGGGGAGGGGTGGGTGGGTTGTGGAGGGTTACCGAGGTTGGATTGGCCTTCCTCGTTCTCTCATGTATTGCGTTGGTCTTTGGTGGTGTAATGAGACATTAGGAAAATGAGAAGTAAGGAGATCGTTGGTCTCTTGGTCTTTTATTCCAAAGAATGTGGCTTTTGTTAAGGTTGATCTCTAGACTTTTGTTAGGTAGTTGTTGTTGTTGTTGTTGTATGTCTGTCTGGTTGTTGTTATAGTAAGTAAGTACCCTTTCATATGCATAACTTGTAATGGATAGTTGAAATAAAGAATATTATTATTAATAATAAAGAAATATTATTATTATTATTACTATATTGATAATAAAGAATATTATTATTATTATTATTATTATTATTATTATTATTTATTATTTTCATAATGCTGATGATTTAGGGTCTAGATATTTAGAGGTTTTATTAACAGTTTTTTTTTTGTAAGTAATAGAACTTATTGAAAAGGCTCGAGGATAAGGAGGATTACAGTAATAATAACGATAATGAAATTGTGGTTTTAAAGTAATTCTAATTACGAAATTGTATTCATAGCGACTATATTAATGACAGTAATTATATAAGCAAGCTTGCAATTATTGTAGTAAATTTTTCAAATTAGATTACGATAAAGAGATTACTATTACCAGCATTAACATGACGATATTAACAAGATTAATACCAAACAGTCACTTCAGAAGATTCTCTCTCTCTCTCTCTCTCTCTCTCTCTCTCTCTCTCTCTCTCTCTCTCTCTCTCTCTCTCAATGAAGAAAGATACACGCAACTGAGAAAGATTTTGATGACGGGTTAATATCCATTTCAAACAAAAATACTACCTTAAGAGCCAGCCTTTGCTCTCTCTCTCTCTCTCTCTCTCTCTCTCTCTCTCTCTCTCTCTCTCTCTCTGCAGCAGCAGCAGCAGTAGAGGGAGCATTGATGATGGAAGGAAGTGCACTGCCACCGACCAGGAAAAACGTATTTTCACTTCAGTAAACCCGGATTTTGTAAGGGATACACCAAGCACCGTTACTTCGTGGGGAGGAGGAGGAGGAGGAGGAGGAGGAAGGAGCCGAATTCATGACAGTGTGTGTCTGTCGCTTTGTCGTTTTGCTGACTTGCGCGGACATGCTTGTGTCCTCGTGTGTGTGTGTGTGTGTGTGTGTGTGTTTGTGTTTGTGTATATGTACTTGATTACGCACACACACGCGTATGTGTGTGTGTGTGTTGTGCTTAAGCGTATTTTGTAGTAAGTCTGCATTTGAGAGCTTTTATAGGTACAGCGAATTAAGTCACACACACACACACACAGCTGGATTTCAGTCAAACACATTCACTGGTCACTTCTGGCTAATTGATATATATATATATATATATATATATATAATATATATATATATATATATATATATATATATATATATACACACACATGCAGAGAGAGAGAGAGAGAGAGAGAGAGAGAGAGAGAGAGAGAGAGATTGTGCATTTGTGCTCTACCGTTTCTTGTATTAATGCACTACTAACTACTACTGGGGCTTGGTTGGGTGGGGGGGGGGGGCGGGGGTGGGGGGAAGCATTGGAATTGCAGCCTCAGGAGTTTGTCCATCACTCCAGAAGTGCTGAATGATGACGACCGCCTCCCATCAAAGCTCTTGACAAAGGAATGTCAGAATCGACTCAGAGAATTTGTACTGACCGGCCGCCGCCTTTGCAGTTGGAGTGTGTCATGTTTGTCATGCTGATCAAGGTCTCTCTCTCTCTCTCTCTCTCTCTCATCCTCGTCTCTCTCTCTCTCTCTGTGGCTGACTGTTTTTGTGACCTTACTAAGTCAACATTCACTAGGTTGTCTGTTACGACGACGGTTTAAGAGTTTTACAATTCTCTCTCTCTCTCTCTCTCTCTCTCTCTCTCTCTCTCTCTCTCTCTCTCTCTCTCTGTGTGTGTGTGTGTGTGTGTGTGTGGAAGAGTTTAAAAGAAAGCTAGACGAAATCATTAGGACACTGTGAATGCACAGTAAAACCTGTTCCTACAGATAAGGGAGCACACGATGTCTCCTCGGATGGACTAACATTCTTTGAGACATCCTAATCCAAGTAACTCCTTGTAAGTTTTCTCTCGGGAGAAGTTCTTTCTCTCTCTCTCTCTCTCTCCTCTCTCTCTCTCTCTCTCTCTCTCTCTCTCATTTTGAATGCGTGATGATTCATGGTTTACCTAACAAGTATGACACAAGGTTTGCTGTAATTTTCATGGTGAACTTGAAATGTCACCAGGTGTTTTTCATGTGAATATATCATTTGAATACTTCTTTTATTCCATGATATTTCCGGGTGAAATGAGTTACTCCAGGCAGTCTTTTAAATAGGAATATTTCTAGACCGTCTGTGAAATTGTCTCCGGTGTAATTTCAGACTTTAGACGTGATGGCTGACCCCTTGGGAATATGGAATTGCGTCAAGTTAAATTACAGATTTTATTGTGAAATTTTTGTTAAATAATGAGGACACTTGCGATAACGTACATTTTTTTTTTTAAAGAAATAACAGACGTGATTCGTACATTTTTTATGTACGAGATTTATATGGATGTAGACGTTTCTTTTTGAGAAATACTAGACGTATTACGTACAATGTTTTATGTACGAGACTGAGCTTAAGTACAAATTTATTTGGATATAGACATATTGCGTGTTGATTTTTTTTTCAAGGGGGCCCGACTGAGATTGCGTTCAGATTATGTATTGACATATTCAGATTGAGGAGACAGATTACGTCAAGATTTGGACCGATTTTGATTCAGGTAGAGGTGACTTAAGATTACGTACGCAATTCTTCCAGAGAGAAGGGACTGATATAACGTAGTTTCTTTTAAGAAAGAGGACACAGATGACGTTTGTACATTTTGCTAAAATAAATGAGGCTGAAGTTACGTACAGACTACTGTACCATTTGTTCAGATAATGGAGACTAGGTTACGTACAGGCGGCCAATTGGTTATTTGCGGTATGGTGATAGTTTATTTACAGATTGCCTCTCTTTTAAGTAGAGGAGACAGAGATTACAGCTCGGACTGTCCAGTAAATCTAGTCCCTTCGTGAACGAACGTTCAGTTTCCATGAACGAAAGTTGTGGGGCACTGAAAGGGGTTTGCGGATTTTTTTTTTTTTTTTTTTTTTTTTTTTTTTTTTTTTTTTTTTTTTTGCTTTTGTCTTTTATTGAAGGATGTAATTAAAAAAAAAATTAACTTATTTTACCTCTAGGTAGTCTTAAGTCAGAGTATAATTATTTATAAGTTATTTAGTAGGTAACTTAACAATACGTACTTTCTAAATTTATGAGTCACACGCACACACAGGTTTTTCCTGTGCTTTCACTTTCACAAATCTCCATCCTTCGACCGCGTCCCGTCTGCGTATTCCCGAACTGCAACCGAGTACCGGACCTTCCCTGGAGATGGGGGACGCCATATCTTAAAAACTAACCACAGATTCTTCTTGAAAGTAATCTCATTATGTTCCCCACGCCCAAACTATTAAGCTTTTCTTGTGGCATGGGAAATAAACAGGGACTGGTGCAATATTAGTATACATCTCGGGAATTTTCTACCCGTCTCTAGTGTCTGGTTGACACTAATCTCTCTCATGATGGTGAGGAGGGTACTTCGTCCAAGCCATCTCTATCCTTCCCTTATCATTATCTCATCTACGTAAGGAATTACGTCGTCATTTCGAACTCCATCCAGCCATCCGAGTCATAATATTCTATGTATAGAGTTTTTGCTGAAAGCAGTAAAGTCTTTCACTTATTGTTTCACCTTCATACCATCATTCAGGTCCCACTAGATTAATGTATGAAATTATAGATATAATATATTAATATATATATATATATATACTATATATATAATATATATATATATATATATATATAAAAATACGTATATAAAATACATATATATATATATATATATATATATATATATACACATACACATACATACATACAGTCAGAGAGAGAGAGAGAGAGAGAGAGAGAGAGAGAGAGAGAGAATGCTTTGTTGTAGTACATACCGGGGAAGGATATGGGAAAAGGGAGTCAGTTGGGGTGAAAATATTGCTTTGTCAGGGAAAGGGGAAGATTACAGAGGGAAGAAATAAGGGAAAAGAGTGAGCAAGGGATAAAGTTAGGGGAGAAACGATACGATACGAGAGAGAGAGAGAGAGAGAGAGAGAGAGAGAGAGAGAGAGAGAGAGAGGAATTTGTTGATTTTAGCACCGGTACATCTTTCACCTACGCATAGCCAAGCGTGATACAGAAAGTACTATTTTTTTATATAATAAATTTGTTATTAATCTTTCCATTCGAATATAGATTTTAGACAAAAATACTTTTATATATAATTTGATAAGTAATTCGTGAAAATGCTACATATACACATTTGATTACTGTATAAAGAAAATGTGTTTAAATTATAGTATATTGATTACTGTGTAAAGAAAATGTATTTAAACCATAGTATATTGATTACTGTATAAAGAAAATTTATTTAAACTATAGTATATTGATTACTGTATAAAGAAAATGTGTTTAAATTATAGTATATTGATTACTGTGTAAAGAAAATGTATTTAAACCATAGTATGTTGATTACTGTATAAAGAAAATTTATTTAAACTATAGTATATTGATTACTGTATAAAGAAAATGTATTGAGCAATTGCTGTGTATCTCATGTGCTCGTAAATACCCTAGAAGAATATTGCAGTCAAGGCAAAATCACTAGTTATCCCGCACATGTGATCAGTGTAAATGGTTCATCACAAACTGTCATGAAATTAAACGCAAGTTCTCGATCGTAGATAAGACAAAATATGTTGAGAGATCAACACCCGACATTTATTCAGTCATACTGAAGTCTTTAGTCCTTGTTATGCTGTGGGTCGTTGGTCCAAGTTAAGCTTTGGGTCTTTGGTGTAAGTTAAGCTGTGGGGTCTTAGGTTCTGTGGTTCAATTTATTCTGAGGGTGTTTGGTCCAAGATATACTGTGGGTCTGTGGTTCAAGTTATGCTGTGGGTCTCTGGTTCAAGATATACTGTAGGTCTGTGGTCCAAGATATACTTTGGGTCTGTGGTTCAAGATAATACTGTAGGTCTCTGGCACAAGATATACTGTGGGTCTGTGGTTCAAGTAATGCTGTGGGTCTGTGGTTCAAGTTATGCTGTGGGGCTGTGGTCCAAGTTATGCTGTGGGTCTGTCGGTTTCAAGTGCTCCGTGTGGGTCTGTGGTCCAAGTTATGCTGTGGGTCTGTGGTTCAAGTTATGCTGTGGGTCTGTGGTCCAAGTTATGCTGTGGGTCTGTGGTTCAAGTTATGCTGTGGGTCTGTGGTTCAAGTTATGCTGTGGGTTTGTGGTCCAAGTTATGCTGTAGGTCTGAGGGTTTGTGGTCCAAGTTATGCTGTGGGTTTGTGGTTCAAGTTATACTGTGGGTCTGTGGTCCAAGATATACTGTGGGTCTGTGGTTCAAGTTATGCTGTGGGAACGAGAGTAATAGTAGTCGAGTAGTCACGCTCGTGATGCCGAGTCTCTGGAAGCCTTGTAGAAATGAGGACCTTTCCCACAAGTACGGTTCCATAATAGCTTATCGTGGGAGAAGTGGCACTGTAGCGCGGAGAGAAAAGTGTCAATGCTAAACGAGAGAGAGAGAGAGAGAGAGAGAGAGAGAGAGAGAGAGAGAGAGAGAGAGGGTGGGGGTTAGCATCGTGGTCCGAAGATGCGGTAATAGTTGAATGGAGAAATGAATGAAATTGCTCATTAGGGTTAATGGAAGGGAGAATTAGATAGAATTAGATACGAGGTGTTAATGGCATTGGTAATTAGATTGCTACCGTTGCGGAGGTGAGAGAGAGAGAGAGAGAGACCCTGTATTAGGAAGGGAGGGAACTTCTAGAATATGCCGACGTTAGTTTAGTCACCCAGAAAGGAAATCGGCATTCGGTGTTTGTTACACGTAGTGGATTTTTTTGGGACACTTATGCAAATTTTAATGGTATTTCCGAAGATTTCCAACTAGTTGAGATATTTACGAATTTTGAATCTTGTTTACCCGACCTCCCACTGATTCTACATGATGGAAGAGGATTGTTTTTCCGTGTGTGTGAGGGCGTGTGCGATATATATATATATAATAATATATATATATATATATATATATATATATATATTTATATATACTAGCACATATATATATATACACACACACACACACACACACACACATATATATATATATATATATATATATATATATATATATATATATATATTGTTTTGTTTTGTTTATTATCACGTTTGCATAGACTGTTTATACAACTAGCCTGTGAAATATCTTGGTAACTTATGTAATTTCACTTTGTAATTGCTATAGTTTTTAAACGTTGTTAATTCATTATTTACACACACACATGTATATATTATATATAATATATATATATATATTGTTTATATGTTTATAAACGACTTTTCAATAACCGTTATGCATTTAGCATGTGAACATTTTCTTGATAATATGTATGTAATTTTATTTTGTAATTGTTCAGTTTTAACACTTGTGGCTAATTCGCTTTGTTAACACTATTTTTATTATTTCTCTTGTAATCTCAGCGGTAATGATAAACTGATAAAATGGTTTATCAAATTGATAAAAAGGTTTATCTGACGATTTTACGATTAATTCCACTGTATTCAGCTCGGTTATTTTACCAAGAAAAGTCATCTAGGTAGACTGTCACCTGCCAATGTGTAAGATATGAACGACCACATTCGAATATATCTTCGCTGAAGAATTATGAATGAGAAATATTTGAAAAACATCTTAAATAACGGAAGAGCTTTCGTGTTCGTTTTTACTGACATTTTGATTGCCCTCTGTTGAGACGAGCGAGATAGAGGCGGCGGATCAAGTGATGTTGCAAAACAAATGCGAGGCGGATGGATTTAAACTAATAATTGAGTTCGCGTTTTATATGTACGAAAGGGAATGAATGTTGCACCAGGAGAGGATAGTGTTGTATATCAGCGTGCATTTGTTTATTCTCTCTCTCTCTCTCTCTCTCTCTCTCTCTCTCTCTCTCTCTCTCTCTCTCTCTCTCTCTGACCCATTGTTTATCATTTGACTGAAATATCTCTATGAAACTGGTTCTTAGTCGACTGTCAGTGGTTGCAGCTGAGAGAGAGAGAGGAGAGAGGAGAGAGAGAGAGAGAGAGAGAGAATGACAAGAAATAGCAGGTGTGAGTGGTCAGTGCGCTTAGAAAATCTCTATTACGGTGCATACAGAAACAGAGGGACTCGGCAGTAATCCTCACTCCACACAGGAATGACATGTCTCTCTCTCTCTCTCTCTCTCTCTCTCTCTCTCTCTCTCTCTCTCTCTCTCTCTCTCTCTGACTTCACCTTATTGAGATTCACCTCGGACGAATCGCCTTTTATTACAGTTATTAGTGTCCATTTACGGTCTGCTCTAGGAGCAAGGGCCCGTGCTGGCATAAGGCCAGCTATATCTTAAACTACATAAGTGTCCATGCGGCTTTACCTAAGGCTGACTTAATAAATCCTATTTCCTCTTGGAAGACGAAAATCTCTCTGTTATTTAGTCACCCACAGCCGATTCGGCTGCAGGGGAGGAAGTTGATTAAGTGATTGAACCAAATCGGTGAGTAGCATAGTGCTAGCCTGTTGTTGGTTAGAGAATACAAATTATAAAGGTGTCGAGGGAGATTTGGTTTTATCAGCGTTTTATTTCATGCCGTGTACATCCACGGTAAGCCTCTGAAGTTAAGTTGACACAAAGCATAAACGTATGTCGAGATATGAAATTCTTTAGTAATAGCTATATAAATGGAAATAGGATCTTGAGATTTACATGGCTTTTCGTAGGTCATTTTGATAATAGGGCCCTTTTTACATTTACGTGAACGTAAATATAGAATGGAATTCTTCGCGACCTACTTCTTCACCTATTATCTCAGTGCTTTTTTTTATTGGATTTATTTTTTTCAAATCTTCCGCGTTTTCCTGAAGAAGTATCGTAGAAGGAACAAACCGATTTAATTCATGTTTACTTAAATATATAATTAAATTCTTCTCGACCTACTCCTCCTCGTAATCTCAAGCCTTTGCTCTTCCGTGTTCCCCTGAGGACGTCGCCTCATAGAAGGAACGAGCCAGAAGAAACCTGCTCCTGCCGACGACGGTAGCCTCGGTGGAAGAAGGTGTCTGATGTCGGCAGAGCAAGAAGGCTACTTAATACTACTTAATGCTACTCCCGGTGTTGGACCTCGGGGCAAACACGTTCTGTGATATCATACTTGTTTTTATCGGCTCCCCCCTAGTTCTCTCTCTCTCTCTCTCTCTCTCTCTCTCTCTCTCTCTCTCTCTCTCTCAGACGCGCGATGGGGAAGCCAGTTCATGCCTGGCTAAGTGAGTGTTTCCTTCACAATAGAAAAAAAGATAAAAAAAAGATTGGGAGGAACCAATCTTGAGCGAGAAGGAACTAACATTCTCTCTCTCTCTCCGGAACAAGTGTGAGTTACCCCTCATATCAAAGAATATGGAGAAACCCATCTAGGGTCGGGTAATTGTGAGTATCCTCCGTAGGAAAAGATATGGAGGAGGAGCCAGCCAGCCAGTCAGTGGTGAGGAGGAATTAGCATCACCGAGGGGATTAACCCTCTCTATCATTATTTGGACGAGTTGAAGAAAGCTGGTGGATTTTTGAAGGGGGGGGGGGGTGATGGATGGATTAATGGACGAAGCACTTGATTAATGCTTCGGTGGTTGATTAGAAGGATGTGAATACTTGAAGCAATGTGACGTATTTAATGGCGAAGTAGACACGTTTCATTGTAAACTTACTCACGACCTCATTGGGATGTTCTTTCGATACAAGAATTCTCTCTCTCTCTCTCTCTCTCTCTCTCTCTCTCTCTCTCTCTCTCTCTCTCTCTCTCTCTCCAGCGCTTTCAGGTATTGCGTGATACTTGAGCTTATGTTAATAATCCATTATCATTGAAAAAAGTTATTTGAAATCAGGCAGTCTTTTACCTTTTCTGATTGAGCTTTAAATCTTGTTTTACGAGACGTGGTATGCTCGTGTCACCGAGAGAGAGAGAGAGAGAGAGAGAGAGAGAGAGAGAGAGAGAGAGAGAGAGAGATTCTACGTCATATATTTTTCCGATGAGCTTGTCTTCTGACGACATAACAGCTATGTTTAGCTGAAGGCAAATTGAGTAACGCTCTCTCTCTCTCTCTCATCTCAGCACTTCCTCCTCTCTCTCTCCTCTCCTCTCCTCCTCTTCTCTCATCTCTCTTCTCATATATTAGAAGATTAACAGTCACTCGTGGATGAATGAATGTGTTGCCCTCTCCGATCAAAATTAAAATGCTTTGCAAGATCGTAGCCTTTAGGTCCTGCGAGACCACGATGTTCTTCTCGTCTCGAAATTAAATATTTAGCCCACGAGAATGTAGCATTAAGTCTGTTAAAGACCACAAAACATTTCTTACAGGCATTTCATTAAAAGCCGCATTTGCGTCGACCCTGAAGTATGTCTTTGATGTGTGGCCCAACGTCACTGGGGATCTCCGAATAGGTAGACCTAGGTAGTCGCGTTTTCGGCAACTTGAGGAGATGAACCGACTGTGGGCTTTCGAATAGATTCGGGAAGTAATAACTCGGGCTTGGGCGGCGAACCAATCCCGAGAAACCCAAGTGGAGCCGGTTTTTTTTTTTGCGGCAGAGCTTCTGACACAATCGATTCAATTAAAACGGAAAGTAATTAGATGGAGGAATTACCTTTCTGGTCTTGATTACGGAATCTCTTTTTTGATTAAACGTTTGTCAAAGAAATGTCAGCGATTAACGAACCTGAGAGAGAGGATTGAGAATATCGCTAGCGACCGCCGCGCGGCGGGAGAACGAGTCTCCGGCGTTTTTCGTAGGCCTTGATGGTAATATCGTGGTATATAAAACCAGTTTAATTGTTTTGAATTTCCGAAGTTTTTTTTTTATATATATATAGGGCACCTTTCGTCGTTTCGTATGGCGTCTTCTCTTCCACTCGGGCAGAAGTAACGCTATATATATATATATATATATATATATTATATATATATATATATATATATATATATATATGTGTGTGGTGTGTGTGTGTGTGTATGTATATATAATATATACTATAGATAATATATATATATATATATATATATATAATATATCTGTATAGTAGAGTGAAATTTATTTATTTATAGACGATATGATTTATTTTGATTATAGCCTTTGCCCTCAAAACCGTACTAAATTTTTTTCTCTCCTACCAGTATGCTTTCCATCCAAAGGGTTTATTGACCAGTAAAGCAAATATCCGTTTATAGGGCAGTCAATTCGTGGGGGTAGGGGGGGGGGGTGTCGGTGGGGTTTGAAATGGGGGGGAGCGGTGGGGTTTGAATGTGCTAATTGATATTCTGTCGGATAATCATATCCGGCTATTAAAATCATCCGGGCAGGGATGTCCCATGGTCGCTTATGCTACCATGTTTACATCATGGGGATTTCGTATTCAAGAACCATTGGTATTTCGCTTGGGTAATGCCCAGTCTCTTGCACGTGACCGGAACTGGAGAATGCGATTAGGTGCGCGTATGCATGTGTGTTTGTGTGTGTGTGTGTTTATGTTATGCAAAAGTATGCAAATGAGAGTATTCAGATAACGGAAACTATTGTCAGATTTTCTTTTTTGTAGGCTTACTCCTCGAGTAAGCGAAAATGTATCTCGTTTGTCACTTTGTGAAGGAGGTAAAGTGAAAGTGCAGCTCAGGGTACAATATATATATATATACATATATATATATATATATATATATATATATATATATATATATATATATATTCCTTTTTTTTGGAAAGAAACATTTGGAGATTGAAATTGACAGTTGAATGCAAAAGAGTGATTGAGGATGAGAAGTCACTCTAGTATTTCGTGAAGTTAGTTTTCCACACACTTGTGTGAAGAAGATTCAACATTGCATGTTATGTAATGAATTTTAAAAGAGTTATGTTGAAAGTGATTCTGGTGTAATTTTGAAAAAAAATAATTTAATTATTCTCGTGCTCAGAATGAAATCATCATTACGTGTTGTAAATTCAATACAAAAATAA